>NC_091537.1:54863409-55166439 GCF_042242935.1 Bactrocera oleae | reverse complement strand
AAACGATTTTTGTTTTATTCAGTTTGTTATTAAATTTAGAACATCGAATCTCGCCTAAAAGAAAACAAAGGGATCTTCTGAAAGGGAAATAATGATTAAACTTTTGGAAGAAGGAAAAACATACGGTGAAATCGGTCGAATTGTTGGAAGAACACATACTTCAATAAAAAGAATAATAAAAAATTACAAAAATACCGGCTTCGTTATATCTCGGCCCGTCCAGGGCATCCAAAAATACTAGCATGAAACACGTAACCATGTGGCAGAAAATATGAAGCAAAACCCTTGACTTACTGCAACAAAACTTTAAGAAAACGTTGAGGAATTCCTCTGTACTGACACGATTCGCTAAATTATAAAAAAGCAGGGCTTAATGGTCAGGTCGCACAAATGAAGTCATTCATATCGTCAGTCAATAGGCAAGTGCATAATGCTTTCGCGAAAGAGCGCTTGAAGAAGCTCCGGAAGTTTTGGTAGAAGGTTATTCTGTCTAACGAAAACAAGTTTTCAAACACTGTAAAATTTCATAACGAAAAACAAGCAAGGCACTTGGTAAGGAAATCTTGATATATACTGTGAAGAACGGTGAAAAGGCATAATATGGGAGCGCATAGTTAGTAATGGAGTGGGCCAAGTGAAATTTATAGAGTCCACCATGGTTAAATATACATATCTTAATATCTTAAACATAAATTTGAAGCAAAGAGCGGAATAATTGGGTCTTCGAATCGACTACTATTCTCCAGGATAACGATCCAAAGCGTACAGCGTAGATATAGGTAAGCTTTGATTACTCTACAACGTGCCCAACCAGCTTCAAACTCCACCAGAATCACCAGATTTTTATCCTAAGAAGCACCTATGAGATTCACGGGAACGTAAAATCTACCAATGCACTAGTACCTTAAAGGATATGCTTAGGGATGTGCTGAACGAGGAATGGATTGACATCCTTTCGACGTTTTCAAACGTTGGGGGTATCCGACTTTCTACTAAATTTTGAGAAGAATTGTGGAAGAATATCTTTACTCGACTTATATACCCTGTATGTAGAACTTTTCTAATGGATTTTTTATTCCTCGGGATCTTTTGTTTTGTTTATATGTTATTGTCAGAAATTTTATCACTTTTATTTTCATACAACTACATATTTATTAGCCTTTAATAAATATCAAATAAATTGGTTTTTATAAAAAGTATATAAAATTAGTTTTTTTAACGATTTATTTTTATTGATACTTGGTGCACAGACAGAAAAATTAGTGTATATAAATAAATGTTTTCATAAATTAAAATATCTGTCTCTCGAATTCTAAGCTAGACCATGTAAAGCTGAAAAAGCAAAAAAATTTGATTTTGAATATACTCTAAATTTGTTTTCGTACAACGAGATGGCTTTTCTAAACTCATCACTTTGTTCGCATTCCGTCTTTCCATTAAATTATTTATTTCGTGTAAATCTTTCAAGAGTGTTAATTGGTTTCGATGATGGCGGCATTTTGAAGTTTTATAGATTATGAAGTTGCTTGCAGCCTACGTTCTACGTTAACAAACTTCTGTATGATCCATAAAATGGGATGACTAATCATTTACTATTTCCCGGACTAATTTTGCAACTTCTTGCAAGAGAGTATAATAGTGGTTTGAAAATTTTCAAAAAGGTTTAATGTACATATCACACAAACAATTAAACTATATCAAACAAACATACTTAGGACAAATCCTTCTAGCACCTCCTTGGACACTGTGAAAATGGATAAAATTGGCTGCTAATGGTGGTGATGGTGCGGTAATTTACCAAGTAAATACATACGTAACAAGGATGGAAATTTGTAGCAGAGATGGTGATGGCATCCCATAAATCGGCGCAAAAATTATGCAATAGGCGTGGCACCGCAATCTATATCTTAGCAACTACTCAACCAATTTCAGCAAATTTGGTACATAATATTATCCTGACATTCTTATGTTACATAGTGAAAATGGGCGAAATCGACAAACCAAGCAAAATTTCATATGATTATTCTACTATATTGTATATGAGTAAGTTAAGCACAAATAAAGTTATCAGAATAAAATTTTGCTAATACTGGTAATAAATTGTCGAAAAGGTTACATACCATTTCAAGCCCCAGATACCGTACATTTGGACCCCAGGGTCTATGGCCTAATTTTATAGGAAATATTGGGCAATCCGTCAGGTATTTTATTAAAAGAAAGAGAGATATTTTCCCGATAACAACTTGAACAACCAAACTAATACCACTTGAAAACAGTAGTTTTGTTTTATGAAGTTTCTTACCCGATTTTGTATGATTTTGCCACGCTAATTCCAAATATGTAGTCAGTTTTTCTCTAGCAGCTCTATTGTTCGAAATATGAACATGATACATCCAAAATAATATACTACAAGTATCATTTTAGAATTAAAAAATATATTGCTCTTACTTAACATTAAAAAAGCTTTCTGTTATATGCTTTTCTTGCATAAGTAGAAACATCAGTCTTGTTTTGAATGCTTCAATAGTAATCAGCCATCATATTTGCATTCCAACGAAGCATAGGGCGAATATCCAGCTGAAAGCGTTCTCCTTAATGCCCTTAAAATTAATTCCAGTAAGCCGAGTAACGATATTTCAAGAAGTATCTGTATCAGTCAAACTAGAGCAGTGTAATCAAACAGCGGAACAGTTTAAAACAAAAAATGAAAACAATTCAATTCAGCTAAGGGTGAATAAATTATTTTTTTTGTGATTTTGATTATTTGTGATTTATGTTGGATTACAATGAAAAAAATGTTTGGACCAAAACTGATGTGCTGCGGATACGAAAAGCCTTCGGGAAATCCTCCATTGGAATTTAACACCATAAAAGGCTAGGGTTAGATTTTCTCTAAAAATATAATAAAACTCAATATGGAGGTCAACGAGGAAAAAAGCGGTTTGGGATATCATCCCAAACGTCGATTTAAAAAGTAGCTGCTACCACCGGTGGACACAGTGAATTTACTTCCTTTGCCATACCTCTGTTGTGAACACTCTGACCACGAAAGGGTTAACATTATCGAAGAGGAAACTTTGCCCCGCTCTTTGGGGAATTCGAAGGGTGCTGGTTCAACGAAAAAGACTAGGCTTAGGGCAAAACTTAGCAAGAGGATATTGCAGGTATAGAAAGCGGTGGTTAAGGTCCATGAAAAACTTAACTGCAAGTCAAACAGGAGGAAGGCCAATCGTACTATGCGTCGGGACCGCAATTCAAGTCTGCGGATCAGATATACATAAACCGGATCGAGGAGAGAATTGCGGTCAAAAGGCAGCTGTTCACTGAAAGCGAAACAGCGTGGACAGTTAAATGACCGTAGCAAAGGGAGGACGCTATAAGGCCAAACATCAATATCTCGAGAGAAACCCCTAACGGGCAGCGCGATAGCCAGGGGACACTTGATCGTAGCGCTCACTGATCGCAGTAATCCTCTGTGGCAGACTCAGAAGCAACGTAAAGGGGAACTGAAGCCGCTGGAAACGCTCTACGCAAAAGTCTGTGATGACCCGGGCATACCTACATATGAAGAATGGGGCCAAAGTCCTAAAATGTTATGACGACCCCTCTGCTATAAATAAAGGAAAGAGTTATGAAGGCTCAAGGCCTGCAGAAGGGAGCCCTCTAGAAGACAATGGACCGACACTGTGTCCCGACTATTCCAAAAGCGAAGGTGCTCATACCTCGCGCGATAATAAGACGAAAATATCCGAATGGTAGTCGATGATCCCAATGCGCACCACACAGTATGAGGTAACGGAGATCGCGGAAGAGTTTCTGCTGTAAGATACAAAAAACATCTGTTGTAGCTACTTAGCCTTGCCATACATTTTTATAGCTGCATATGATTGGCCATCTGGAAGAGCAGATTTGAATCCATTAGACTACAGTTTGTGGTCAAAGTTGGATAACATGGCCTTATTTGGGTTATTAACCGAATTTTGGGAAGTCTCAAAAATGTTTGGTCCAAACAGCATCGTCAATACGAATAGAAACTGTGCTGCTATTGATCAATGGCTGAATCGTTTGAGGGCTTGTGTGAAATCAAAAGGACACAATTTTAAATAAAATTTTGTATTTCACTCACAATACCTATATCTCCGAAAATAATTTGCATTTTGAAAAATCCGCTTGTAGACATATTCTTGAATAGTTAAACTTTGTTAAGAACGAAGTTTTTTTTAAGTCAACATATCCCGCTTTTCCCGCTATTTTAGGAAACGATTGTTTAAAAAAATTTGAAATAGTTTCATACTGAACAGTTACATGGTCGTAGCAAATTCAAAAAATTCACCTTAGATAATAGTGTACAAAATTTTAAAGCTATACAGCAGTATTAGCTACGAGCATATTAAGACAATAGAAAAACTTAAAAAAAGTAGAAAGAAGAATAAAGAAAAATATTTCAGGTAGACCGTAATATATTTTCGGATCCTGCCGGTTAACTGACCTGCACCGCAAAATTAAAATATTATATTAAACAAGAATTCGGAAAATAGATAAACAATTTATTAGAAGATGAATCTATATAACAATCAAGATCCCCATAGAATTCTCCTGTCTGGGTCGTACCAACATTTAATTGATACATTTTTCAACACATTTATGTGCGTTGCGAAAACAATATCTCAATAAGCAAAGGATAACAATATGTTAAAACAGCGGCTAAAACGGCTGAATTACCGATTTCAACGTGGTTTAGGTGGGAAGCGTTAAGGAGTTAAACTCAATGCGATCACAAGCATTTACGTTTGATCCCTGATATTCATGAACTCAAATTTTATTTTATTTTTTTAAAGTGAATAGCAGAGTTCAATTCAGATCTTTTACTAACATACATAAATAAAATATTTCATGAAACTATATTCAGATATACATTTATGCGTATGGACACAAAGATGACATACCCACATACATTCAAAAATACATGTACGCTGGTGCTTACTTCTCCTTTCCCCGAACAAACAATGCGGAAACAATTTAAAGCTACATTGCCTTGTTGTGGAAAAAAGTTAGTTCTGACAAAATGTTGAAAATAACCAAATAAATACTTTGCCTACAAACATTCATATGAGCTCTCTTACATATTGATGCCGAATTGTGCGAATTGTCGCGGAGTTGACTAAATTTGTTTGAATCGACAATCTGTGGGCCAAACGGTAACATTTTTCTCTCTGCTGATTTGGGGTGAAAAATGTACTATGGTGTAAACAAATTTCAAATTTTGCTATGGCAAGAGGAAAGAAAAAAATTTACAATTGAAATTCAAAAAAAAACGCTATTGCTTTATATTTTTTATTAGTATTATTGAACGGCGGCAACATATTCCTCGGTTCACATATGTTTTTGATAGAATCTTAATCTGAATGAATTTTTTCGAATTGCGAAACGTCAAAACCTCCTCAAGACAGCGAACTGCCAAGGTTGAGGAGGTGATTTATGCTCTTACTTTCAATGAGATAAGAGTTGGACAACTTTTTATCACTGCCAACTTACATTCTCATTTTTTATCACGACCATGCTTCGGACATTGCCATTTTGATAATGTCATATCGCATTAATTCGTAACAGTCCCACTGAAAAACCGTAATGGACAATTCACATAGAACTTTTGCTTCGCTTTGCGTCAGACACTCGCTTTGATAGTAAAGTTCGATGTACGCTTTTGTATGAGTACGTTCACATAAAAAGTTTTCGACGCCATTTTAATTAGAGAGAAACACTGAAAGCAAAGCGTTCATTGTGGCATACTCTTTATTGTCTGCGCTTCGTTGTGTCAGTATGAACTGTTACGCAAAGTGAGGAAAGTTGTATTTAGAAATTTTTTCAAATTTTATGGGCGACTTAGTCATAAACTCTTTTTATATTATATGTCTATGCACAGAACAAAGATTTTTGCACTGGCCTGTGTAAAATGCTTGTCGTAGTTCGAATTGTCACAGAACGCACCAAATTATAACTACTGGCACGAAGTTCTATTATACGACTTATTGCCCATTGCGCTGGTGGAAAATTCTCACATTAAATTACAGCTAACTGGCCCAATCGCACTCGCTCCGATCCGAGCCACTTCTTGCGCTCCTGCAGTGTTGTCAAATATTCATTTTCCCATGTGCAGCAAAACGTCTTGATAATAGTATTTCTCTCTTTTCACTATCCAGCGGATGCAAAGCACGTGAATAAAGGGTCACTTCGATTTGCGTAAGTAAGGTTGAAAGCTGCTAAAAAGAGACCAACAGACCAATAGCTCGAACTAGATGATACTTCCTAGACTTTACTCCTTGTAACATTGCTCTTGTTCTTGTCTCAACAGCTATATCATTACTTGCGGTTTGTGCTTATTATTAATTACTAAATGTAAATTTTATTTTCTCTGAGATCGTCTAAGTACTAGACGGGCTTTCACATTTGATATGAATTTATACACATATGCCACAATATCTGTTATAAAGTTAACGCAACTCAATTTCTGTCTGTACGCATTGAAATCTGAATTGATTCCTCGAACTCTATGACCACCTCAGCATCCACCACTGTATTTAGCAGAAGCATATACTGCGTCCATTTTTCTGGACTATGAGCCAACCAATGCGGACCTTGTAGCCATAAATTTGCATGTTAATATGATCTCTAAGGGCTCCATACCACGGCTTAATAAATCGGCAGAATTTTCTTTCGTGTTGACATATATGCATTTCTTCACTTCCATATCTGTCTATACCGATGATTCGCGATTTGCCACAAACGTCTTTTTTATTACATAAGCAAGTAAACGGGATACTAACGCTAATTCAAGTCAGGGCACCTCAATTCTTTTCATGCAACATATGTTTTTGATAGAAGTAATGTAATTTTCACTTCTTCATCTTCTAGCACCTTTCGAATATAGATCAGAGCACCATAGGCCGTTGTTGATAGATCAGAAAATCCATGTATTTCAATCTTCCCATCTATATCTGTAGCGAGTCATCTGTCGAGCGCAAAATATTCAAGAAGTTAATGTCCTACCACTAGTTTTTAAACCTTGCTGCTATCTTTTCTGGTACAGGCTCGTCCCATTATAATTTATAAATTTGAGCTGCGCAGGCTAAGATCTTACTTTTATTGATCACACCTTCTAGCTTTTTCGAAGTCCACAAACATAAACAAACTTTCCTCTTCTTCCAAGTTTTCTGAAAGTCGACTTCCACTTCTGTATGTACTTGCCGGAACAGCTTTTTAATATCGCTTATAATATAATATTAATTTATGAATGCGAAATCTCGGAACTATCTCCTCCGAGTCACGCTGCAACTTTTTACCAAGCATTGTAGTGCAAATTGAGAGAAATATCTGTACGGCAGTTTGCATGGAAAACTAACAAAAATTTAGTATTGACGATTATTTACATAAAATGCCTGCAAAACGTGACAGTAGAACGTGATGCTGTTGCAATTGTTACCAGAAATTCAAGCAGAACGTGATACTTTGACAAATATGCAACACTGCTGTCGTGATTGCCATCTTAAACGAATCCTATCTTTTCAACTTCTTCTTCAGTCCTTTTGGAGAATGTACATATTTGATGAAGTTGCCAGAAGCGCCTGACTTACTCACCCTAATCTTCAACGCTTGTACAACAAATGTATGACATCGAATTACCTGTTTCGATGCTACTTTGTGTCTCATGTGCAGACCACTATATCTAAGTGATTCTCAAGATAAATAGCTCCATGAGAATCGTGTGAGTACAACCTGATCAAAATAGTCTACATTTAGCACCACTTGCACTATACCCGGTTTCCAATATTATGTATCAGCACGTGGTATAGCAAATTTGACTAAGGTTGGTTTCAACGTACAATCAGAATTTGGTAACACTGGTTGCGAATTATTTTATTTTGGTAGAACCCAAAATTTTTATTAAACGTACCAATTTGATTGAAACCACGGTTTTATCTTCAGCACTACGTCGTCTAACTCTAAAGGATTTGCATTCTATACCGACCATCTTGCGCGATGTTAGTAAAATCGGAACCTGACATTTCTTAACGTGACTGGCAATTATAAAGTTTGGTAGTGCGCCCCAGCCTAGCAGCGCTCGAACTAGATCGAAAATATGAACATTTGCTTTCACTCTTATTGATAGAGTTGGTAACAACGCAGGCCTCGAATCCAAATTGACAATAAAAATCTTAGAATATTTTACATTTGAATCTATTTATTTTTTAGTTTCATCATTATAATACTTCATTATACCGTTTAGTGGTTTACGTTTTTTAATAATTGTTTTTGCTTGTCTAACAAACTCATTTGCATGTCGCCTTTCTTCATTGTTTCTTTACCTTTCGCCTGCGATTGGGTTCTTCAATCTTAAGAATTAATGCTTGTTTTGCCACCCCTCTCTTCGAACAAACAAGGCTGTTATGTTTTGTCTGCCGTGGACAACGAGTATGCTCATTTTGAAAGCAATTACTAGCTCCGTACCCCTTTTTTAAGCATATGTGACAGATATTGCTTCTTCTCACAAAATCCTCACGAGATCTCAAATTTTATGATATATGCTCATCACACACCCATAGTGTATGATCACCAATATAGGCGATACATGGATATGATCTTTCACCTCTTATTGTACGTTCACGTTAATCGCAAGTTCTTCGATCATTATTGAAAACCATCTTGACATCTTGTGACCGCGAATTACGTAGATAACGCAAAATTGCAGTACGTAAGAAAGAGATGGACGGACAGATGGAAAACTATCGATGCTAGTTTTTTTTTGAACTGTCGAAAGGTCCCACTATCGCACCAAACGCTTCAAAAAACCAAGTTAGAATATCTCATTAACGTTTTGGCTGGGTGAAACAAATTCTTTACCGACAATACCCTTGGAATCATAAAAACAAATCAACATTGTCTTCACTTTTGTATTCTCCAGGCGCGATTTTTTGGGTTTCGGCTCATTTCTCATTTATATCCTCACGACCACTTTGAAACCATTCGTGCACTCTGCTACGGGATAGGCAATCATCGCCATAAACTTATTTCATCAATTGAAACGTTTCAGTAAAAGTTTTACCAATTTTAAAACAAAATTTAATGTTGGCTCTTTGTTCGAAACTCATTTTCGCACCGATGACAAAAACATACTGACACTAAAAACGGAATAACTTCACTTCCAATAGATGAAATGTCATGAAATTTTTACTGGAAGTCGATAAAGGATAGCAGATTCTAACGCACTAACGCACATATAGATGGCGCCACTAGAGTTTACTTTGTTGTTTTTGTACTGTTTACTTTGGAACGCACCTTGTATGTACCATATGTATTAAGTTTATAAATTACCTTTTCATTCTCTCTCTACCCCAAAAATATATGTATTCGAAATGGCTTAGGTTTCCGAAACTTTCGCAAAATATATTTTTTTAGTCCTTTTGACGCCATACGTTTTCATGTCATCAACCATTGTACTTGCACTTGTATAAACATTAAGTGTAACATATTCCAAAAATATACATAGTACATGCACTTGTTTATATATATATATTTACATATGCAAATATATACACATGATCGTATTGCAATCTTTCACAAATTCTATAGAATTCTATACCTTTCTCACTTTTCACCTTTCTTTTCATGGTATTTTCTCTTTTATTAATATCATATTTTCTACTACAATTATTTCCAACGAAAGTAGGCTTCTCTCGCCTGCGCAGCTAGTTCGTATTTTACTTTACCATAGCAATAAGAAACTCACATATACACACAAAATATGCTGCTTCTGAAGCGATACACATATGCCACCTCTTTTTCCAATCATCGAAACATGCCTTGCAGGTCCGGGTCGGGGATCGCTTTCAGTTCCCTCCGCGTATTTCCTTTACCGCCTCAATCTAGTCAAAACGGGTTCCACGGAGTGGTAGCTTGAGTTTTGGAAACAAAAAAAAATCGCATGGGGCCAAATCCGGTGAATACGGTGGTTGATCGATGGTATTGAACTCGGTTTTGGTGGTGAAATCATGGAACTACAGCTCGGTTCGGTCTTTTTGCCGATGTTTAGCTTACGTGCTATCTTTCTAATACTCGCATGACGATTTTTGAGTACGATTTCCTTCACTTTTTTGATGTTATCGTCAGTCAGTCAGAAGTCAGGACGACCGGACCGAGGCATGTCTTCGACGGTTTCTCGACCCATCGACTTGGGTTTTTGATAGAATAGATTCACGATAAGCCTGTTTTAACATTCGCAACGATTCCGCACACGAAATTTGGTTCTAAACACAAAATTTGATGCAAATTCTTTGTTCAATATTTTATTCCATTGTAAAAATCGCAACACACTACTGAGGGCGACTGATTTCGACAGCTGCTGCAAACAAACTGGTTGGCACATCGCGCTCATTTTTAGCATAGTAATTAAGGATAGTGCTGACAACTTAACACAAAAAAGTGTTTAAATGACAATTTCCGGAAACTTTCTGGTTAAAATGTATATAACTTAACTTTTCACCATAACCGCATATACGAGTACACATATACACTAACAGCCCTATTCTGAGAAAACCTCACAACTTATTTGTGAGGAAAAATTTGTGAGGTTATTCTTGCTTGAACCTCATAAGAAAAATGTAAAAAAAAAAGTCACCACATAAGGTGAAAGGCATGTCAAACAGTAGTTTTATAAAAAAAAAAGCCAAATAAAGAGATGGATAGCCAAGAAAAGTAAGTAATTTCGCAAATTTATTAATTTGGATGTAAATATAGTGATTTCATTTGTTTTTGGGCTTACAAAATGTGGTTTTTATTTCACTATTTTCATCGCTTGTATACTATTTTATAAATCTATTTTATCTATTTGGAATTGATCCACTATATATCTTTACTGCTCACTCTCATGTCTTTTGCTGAGTCATTGTTGACCATAAATCCGCCATAGCTGAAAATTGTCAGTTATGACTGAAACGCTATCATCGCTGCATTTGTTAGTTATGACTGTAAACCTATCAGAAGTGAAAAATTAATTTGCGCAGTAAATAATATAATTTTTACTTCTTTAATAAATTTAGAACTTTTAATTAAAACTAGTTATAATAATAAACATAAATATAAAAAAAAAAATGTAGCAAAAATTTATTTTAAAAAAAAAAGAAAATTTCACTTAATTCCATGCTTGCTCCTCTCAAAAGCTCTACTGTACGTATTTCACTAGTCCATGAATATTTCGGAATTTAAAAATGCCTAAATAAAAATGAAAATTAACTAAAAATATAATTTTATTTAATACTTAATAACTTACGTATATTATCTTTGAAAACTCCTCCTTTATTTATTTATTTTGTTAACACAATAAGAGTTATTGCACAGGAGCATGCAACACTTTTGGTTTATCTGACAGAATAACAGCTACATAAGTAGGTATTTCACAACTTCTCAAAACTTTTATGGAAATGTATACTGCCTCTTTTCGACGTATACAGAATTTGCTCTTGGAAAAATCGTACAAACATTGACAGTCATTTTACTGTTCATATGACTGTCAGTACTGACATAATAAATGTGAGTAGATATAATAAAATAACTGAATTATTTAAGCATGAATATCGTCTTATTTGTACATGTATGCACAACTGTTTTTGTATTGTGAGGGTTGCTTCCAAACGTCACAAATTTGTAAGGAAATACCTACGACTGTCCGGATGGTGCAAGCGGAATATAATTATTCCAATAAAGCTCTATCTGGTTAATGGGGTTAGTCGATTAGTCCAATACCAATACTCTAATACACACATATCTAAAATTTTCACCATGAATGCTATTAGCTTCGAAGAAATTCACAGGCCCACTAAATCTTTCACTTTTCGGAAATCAGCTGTGCTGACCGACCTATGAATTCCACAATGCCTATTACATTCCACAGAGAACGCGCAACGTCGTCATCACAATGAGCTTGCGCACACCATACAACTATTATGTAATGAAAAATATGGCTAATTTTCACCCCCTTTTCCCATATAGGCCGATCACAAATCCTGCTCGGCACGGACCAAATGTTTCGTCTAAGACTATTTGAACACAATTAAAAAAGACGAGATAACTGTTTTTACGTTGGGAATGTAGCAAAAAAAAACCCAACGATGTTTATTCTTTCAAATTCAATTTAAGACTAATATACATTGTAATTTTTTATAACGCCCGTGCTTCGGACATTGTCATTTCGATAGTGGCATATCGCATCAATTCGACCAATTTGTAAGAAATTCAACATATATTTAGGTAAAACACGAGTTTTCCAAATTTTATTCAGCAACATTTTTTGCTGCCAAAATAGCCCGATAACTGTGCTGATGATACAAGTTTTTATTTTGTATGGCCGAGAAATTACTCTCAGTTAATCTATCTTTTATGTAAACGACAGCGCAGAAATTGTCTATGAGTTTTATGCATTGTCTATTATGGAAGATTGTTTTTCTTTTGATTTTTACTTAAACCAGCATTTAAATTACTTTATATCGTCATTTGTTATACATACATCGTACATACACTATACAAAAATTATTAAAAATAAAAAAATATTGCAACTATAATTTGAGATATAAACTATCCTATCTCTCAAGTTGGATCACGATTCACATTATGTGCAAACACGGTTCAATAGTGCAGGAGTTTATCGCAGTTTATAGTAATTTGTATTAGCAATTAAACAAAATGTCTTACAAAGAAATAATAATTCAAGATTGTAAAGATATGTGACACATGTATGAGTATATTCAAGACAGGACTCTTCGGCTTAGACCAGAGGACGTTGAGCCGCACTAAGGCGCATAACGGCATATAATATTATATTATATCAAATGTATTACCATTTAGAATTTTTAATTACCTAGAGAAAAATAATATTTTATAAAACAAGTAAGGAAGGGCTAAGTTCGGGTGTAAAAGATTTTACACTCTTGCAACTTGCAAGGATCAAAGCTGACTAAATACCTTCAGGTATTGGCAAAACTTTGTATACAAAATATAGCGAAAGAATTCAACTTCATTGTTCGTCGAAATCGTGGATGGATTACAATCAAATTTGATATATTATTAACTTATTTTGAAGGTCATGTACCCAATTAGTTTTATTACTATATTTTACTTCCCGTCAGCGAAAATTATACAAAAGTCATAATCAAATGAGATGTACATATGTGACATAAACTCAACTGAAAAAACTAGGTTTAATACATTGAGTTGATGTGAAAAACGTCAACCAAAAGATCGGAATTCATTACTTATTAGGGATATGAGTTTTAGACCAATGCCAATTATTTTGAGCGCTAAACCATTAATATAATTTTATAACTTTTAAGAAAACTTTTGCACTTAATTTAATCAAAATATCACACATTTCGACCAACATAAACGGTTTAAAGTCAGTTGGAAAGTCGGAAATCGTTATATAAGGTATATCGGAATACAGAGAAATTAAAGGACTGATTGCATCAATTTCTGGCATTGCTGAGGTGTACTTATGAACTTATTTTCAATTATTTCAATTTTATAAATATATAACTCACACACTGACCGACATATTCGGCAAAAGGTTTGTTAGGATAAATATAATGCAATCATTATTTGTAGTATATGGGATTTGGGGTAATTCTTTGACGAAATTCACATATATACAATACATGACGAAATTCATATATATATACATATGTTATTTTAAAAAAAATTTTAAATAAAGTGTAACCAATATTATACGCTCATTTTTTTTTAATATTACGGTGTAAAGCCAACGGAAAGTTTGAAAATAATTTATTAGGTATATGGGAGAAAAGGATAGTATTGATATGATCTAATTTTGGTAATACCACATAATATTGTAACGGATTTCTCGATAAATCGTCTACCTGTAACTCACTCTTGAGTTCGATCACTGGATTGTTAAATAAAAGTCCCAATTTAATGGCTACACACTTATCTTTATTTCTAATTCCAATGACTTAACACTTATTGCTCGTTATTCGAGCTTACAACTTCTTGCTTATGTCTCAATTGTTCTTATCACGACAACACTCTAACTAGAACTGCACAATCCGGCAGCCCTTATATAGTAAATCTGTAACAAAACATTGCTTTTAGAACATTCTGGCCACTACGAATTCGCTAACTACTTTACTACTAGAACATTTTGGCAACTACGAATTCGCTGTCTAGTTGCTTCTGGCAATTTATCGTCGATTCGATTTTGTTCTATCATCCGTGTTCGTCACACTGCCCTCCACCTAAGTCTGATCGTCCCGATTAGACATATTTGTGGTATCAAACGCTGCAAGCCGTTCCAGAAGAACCACCTTCATTTTATTCCTTGGTCTTCCAATGGTCTGTATGCGATACACTACATCATTGAGTCGTTTAATAACCTGGTATGGTCCTTCCCAATTACACTGTAATTTGGGAGATAACCCTTTCTTTCGTTGTGGGTTATATAACAATACCCAATCGCCTTCAATAAAACCTTCAGAGTTTATTGCCTTGTCGTATTTTGCTTTCATCTTATCGCTCATAATTTTGGTGCGCTGTCTTACCATAGCATGTATATCCCTCATCTCGTCTTCTAGGATGCTATTGAATTCCTTAGTATTCCTTCCTCCGTTGGCGTTAATTCCAAATTTTAAATCAATCGGTAGTCGAAGATCATTACCAAAAATTACCCTTGCTGGAGTCTGCCCCGTTGTTTCATGTACAGCAGACCGATAAGCCATCAGGAACAAGGATATATGAGTATCCCAATCTTTTTGATACTTGTCCACAACTTTCCTCAAATGTTCTTCCAAAGTTCGATTGAATCGTTCTACCATGCCATCGGACTGCGGATGTAGTGCAGTTGTACGCGTTTTACGGATTCCCAGTTTCTGGCATATCTCCTGAATTAGAGCTGATTCAAAATTTCTCCCTTGATCAGAATGTAATTCTATTGGAACACCATATCTCGATATCCAATTCTTGATGAATACGTCCGCCACTGTTCCTGCCTCTTGGTTAGGAATTGCGTATACCTCTGGCCATTTGCTGAAATAGTCCATGACTACCAAAACATATTTGTTTCCTAACTTACTGATAGGAAATGGACCAGCTACATCCATGGCAATTCGCTCAAACGGCGCACCCGAATTGTACTGCTTCATCTGACCATGACTCCTGGACCTCGGCCTTTTAGCAGCAATGCACTCGACACAATTGGCGATCCATTCCGTAACTGATTGACGACAACCAACCCAATAAAATCTTTGTTTTAATTTCTCCAAGGTTTTAGTGATACCCATGTGTCCTCCACTTGGACCGTTGTGCAGCTCGTTGAGAACTTCAGGAATTCTTACTTTTGGAATAATCATCAGAGCTCGTGAACTTTGTCCATCTTCGCTTTCCCATACGCGATGCAAGCAACCAGACACTAATTTTAAACTATTCCATTGTGCCCAATAAGCCTTAGCGACTGGGCTTTCTGCAGCTATTTCTTCTCTCGTTGGACGTTTATTCATCTCCAATCCATGTATTACCCTTTTCAAATCTGGATCCTCTTGCTGACATTTCCGTAGCTTCTCCGGATCCCAGTCTGATGTTATAGTCATTAATCGGACATCTAGAATGTCTTCGGGCTGGCTGTAATATGTGATAGAACGCCTCCTACTGCAAATCCACTAGCATCCGTATCCAAAATAAACGTTGATCCTGGGACCGGGTATGCTAACATTGGCGCAGTACTTAATCACTTCTTCAGAGTTTGGAAAGCCACTTCCTGTTCTTGATTCCATTCAAAAACTCTGTTCTTTTTCGTGAGTTCATGGAGGCTACTAGCTACGCTGGCAAAATTTGGAACGAATAGTCGATAATAAGTACACAGTCCAAGGAAACTCCGCAATTCATGTAAATTTTTAGGATTGGGCCAATCTCTGACTGCCTCGATCTTTTCATTAGCTGTGCAAATGCCCACCGTTTTCACTTTGTCCTAAGTAGCTTACTTCCTTTTTGAAAAGGGAACACTTCTTTGGACTCAGCTTCAGACCAGCGCTAGCTATCCGTTGGAAAACCTCTTCCAAGTTCTTAAGGTGTTCATCGAAGCTTTTCCCCAACACGATGATATCGTCGAGGTATACTAAACAGGTCTTCTAGTGTAATCCTTTTAATACCTGGTCCATAAGTCTCTCAAAAGTAGCAGGAGCGTTACATAATCCAAAGGGCATTACGGTAAATTGCCATAGACCATCTCCAACGCTGAAAGCCGTCTTTTCTTTGTCTTCTTCGTTTACCTCCACTTGCCAATAACCACTTTTCAAATCAAGTGTTGAGAACCATTTTGTGCCTGATAACGAGTCCAGTGTGTCATCGATTCTAGGTAGTGGATAACCGTCTTTCTTTGTTACATCATTCAACCTTCTATAGTCCACACAAAATCTCATGTTGCCATCTTTCTTCTTTACAAGTACTACAGGTGAGCTCCACGGACTCTCTGATGGTTCGATTACGCCGCTTTCGCTCATTTCACGTATGGTCTGGCTTACAACTTCACGTTTTGCTAAAGGAACGCTTCGAGGAGCCTGTCGGATTGGTCTTGCATCACCTGTGTTAATGAAATGTTTCACAACTTTGGTTCTTCCTGGTTTGGCATCGTCTTTATCAAATATGGATGAGTATCTGAGAAGAAGTTGTTTAGCCATAATTTGATGGTTTGCCTCTAGTTCCTTGGTCCATTCGTTTATTTCGCTCGATATGTCGTTTTCGTCCATGGAATCTTCCTCAAGACGTATTTCGCAATTTGTCACGGCCTCAATCTCTTGACACTGCCCTAATATAGCTCCTTTGGAGAGTTTGATTGGTAACTTGCACTCATTAAGTACTCCTACTGGAACACGTTTATCTTGTCTTGTCATAGCCAGGGTTTTGCCTATAAGTAAGTTAGGTGTAGATTCTTTTGTGACCTCGACAATGCACCACTTGTTTGGCCCATAGTCTCCATCTATTTCTGCCCAAATAACTGCTTCTGATGTTGGTGGAATCTGTTGGCTCTCTGTTGTTATCACTCGTCTGACGTTGTACTTATTATCGTAACCGAACATAAGTGGCACTTCCATATTTCTATAGGACATAATCCTGTTTTCCATGTCAATTTTGATTCCTTGATTCGCTAGAAAGTCTACTCCAATTATGATTTCGTCAACGATGTCTGCCACTATAAAATTGTGTAACACGGCTGCCTTTCCAATTACGATCTCGCACGTTACCTTTCCGAGAACTAGGGTATCTTCTCCAGTTGCAGTACGCAACTTTGCCCCAGCTAATGGTCTCACTTCCTTCTCAACCAGATCATATTGAAAGGAATCTGCCCGAATTTTCAAAATATATCTCACACATTGACCGATATTTCAGCAAAAAGTCAGCCATAGGCAATGGGGCCCACGTATTAGGTTTTTGGGGGGTTGAACAGTTGCTTGCTCTGATTTACACAATTTTTAGATGCGAGATTTTACTCCTTTAAGGCATTATTTGTCCAAAGTTTTATCCCGATATATTCATATAACTTTGAATTTTACAGTATCCACCGAATAATTGCATTTCAAAAATTGCACAATCTTTGGTTAAATTAGAAGGGGAATCAAATAACCGTTACTCGTTTAACTGAACAATTCGTTCAATTACAGGAATTCCCTTATTGGACAACCTAACCAATTATAAAACAGGCATGTGTGCGCTGGAAGTATTTATTTATCTGTATACTGTAGTGAAAATATCACATAAAATTTAAAATTGGTTTATATGGGAAGTAGGGGTGGTTGTGGTTCGATTTCGCACTAGTATAACAATATCAAAAGAATGTCACATACCGAATTTGGTTTAAATTGGTCGATTAGGTCCGTGGATACATGATTTTACCTAAAGGTGAGCGGTGCCACGCCCTTCGTTCAATCCCATCCTGGGTGTAAAATTTAATTACTCTAACAGGTTTAGTTATTAATTCATCGCACTTTTATGTTCCAGAGCCAAGTTATAACAATTTATAGGTTTTCGATTATTTGCAAGACATATGTGTCCCAAGTTTTATCAAGATATTTAAACTTTCCTCATGTTACAGCTTGCACAGGCAGACAGACATCCGGATTTCAACTCGTCTTCTCATCCTAATTATTTATATATGTGAACAAAATAGCACTCACCCTGATGCGAATCTTTGAAATAAAAGGTGAAGGATACAATTTATTTAATTAAAACTTTATTATTGATTTTATGCAAATAAGGTACGAGAATTTAATTTAAATAAGTGTATTCGCATGTCGATGAGGGGGTACACACAAATACGGGGTGCGCGAAATACTTAGTTGCAATTGCGGTGGCATAGAATTGATGAACGCTTTATCGCTTTCATATCGAAGTCAAGTTAAATTTACGGTAGCGCCCACAATAGCTGAGTAATCGGAATGAGGTGAAAAAGTTGCGGGAACTATCCTTTTTGTTAGCTGGTGGTGTAGAGGCGCTATGTTGTGGTGTGTCGTGTTGTCCTGTATGGTGATGTTTGAGTGGTGTTCTTAGGTGTGGTGTAATAGAGTAGGCCTTTCTCGAGTATAGTGATGTACACATAGCCATAGTCTGCGTTCACCCGGCACTATTTTTTAAGTGAAGTAAAAACACAATGTAAATAGGTAATTCACTTCAAATTTTCCACATGTATTTCTTCTTTATATTTATAAGTTCAAAATGCATAAACAAAAATGTATATTCCAATTTTCATTTTTGTGATGACGGGATTTTAGTGTAAGGAGAAGTAAACATAGGCACCATTAAGTCTGCGTTCAGCTTTAAAATTAGTTACAAAAGTATTAAAAATGATAAAGAAAAATTAAAATAAATATTTTGTTGGATAGCCGCGTTATTTTAAAACCTCGCTCAATCGATTTGGCATTAATCTTTCTAACTTATCTGTTTCCTCAGCTGTAATCTGGGACCTTTACTTGTTATTGTATGCTGACGAATTCTATTGTTCAACAGATCCCATAGATGCTCAATAGGATTGAGGTCAGGTGACTGAGGGGGCGTTTTAATTTGTTAACTGTACCAACAAGATTTTGCTTTTCAAGGGCAGTTCCTGACTTGCGCCACATCAAAATCAGAAATCGTTCTTCCAATAGTTTGCCCAATTTTTCTGAAACGTTCGCCATCTTTCCACAACTTAATGATAGTTTTTCTTTCCGACAGACTTATTTCTTTTCCTTTGGTTTCCATTTTTTTAAATATTATTAAAACGCGTCACGAGCTCTTTAAACGACTAATTATATTAAAACACAATAGAATCTACGCTATGGTGCCTATGTTTACTTGTTCTTACACTAAAATCCCGTTAACACAAAAATTGAAATGGGAATACACATTTTTATACTCTCGCAACCAGTTGCTACAGAGTATAATAGTTTTGTTCACCTAACGGTTGTTTGTATCACCAAAAACTAATTGAGTTAGATATAGGGTTATATATATATAAATGATCAGGATGAAGAGACGAGTTGAAATCCGGGTGACTGTCTGTCCGTCCGTCCGTTTGTCCGTCCGTGCAAGCTGTAACTTGAGTAAAAATTGAGATATCTTTATGAAACTTGGTAGACATGTTTCTTGGTACCGTGAGACGCTTGGTTGAGATGTAATAAAGTGGGCGTGGTCCCGCCTTTAATAGGTTTAATGTGCATATCTCCTAAACCGCTTCTATTGACGGTGTGGAAATAGTTAAAATCGGGTGGCAACTTCGCCCACTCCCCATATAACGATACTGTTAAACACTACTAAAAGCGCGATAAATCAAGCACGAAACACGCCAGAGACTTCAAATTGTATCTCTTGGATGGTATGAGATGACTTTATAGGAACCGCGTTCAAAATTAGACAGTGGGCGTGGCACAGCCCACTTTTAGGTGAAAACCCATATCTTGAGATCTGCTTAACCAATTTCAACAAAATTCGGTACATAACGTTATTTTTATATTTGTATGTTATAGCGCCAAAATTGGCGAAATCGGACTACAACCACGTCTATTTCCCATATAACACCATTTTCAATTCCATCTGATTCTTTCACTTTCCACTATGCATATCAAGCAACAATGATTATATCGGGGTAAAACTTTGCGTGAATAATACGTTTAAAGTATGCCACCTTGTGACCAAAAATTGTCTAAATCGAACCAAAACTGTTCAAGCCCCTAAGTACTAAATATGTGGACCCCAGTGCCAGTGCCTTCTACCGAAAATATCAGCCAATCCACTACACAATACCATTTGACTTTGCGAGAGTATAAAATGTTCGGTTATATCCGAACTTAGCTCTTCCTTACTTGTTATTTTTGCATTTTAAACTTAAGAATATAAAGAAAAAATACATGCAGTAAATTTGAACAGAATTACCTATTTACATTGTGTTTTTACTTCTCTTAAAAAAATGTGTCGGGTGAACGCGAATTTTATTGGCTATTAGGCAATTCACAGCTTCGTCTTATGTCTTATGTCGTATTTCAATAGTCTTAAAAACTACGACACTTGTGAACACCCCTTAATTGTTATATGTCATGAAATGTAATATTTCTACACTTCACCAGCTGGTAGTGAAAAATTATGAATACAAAAATGCCACGGGAAAGTGACAAAAATAAAATTAAAGCTTCTTTATGATGAAACGGCAGCATTTTGGTTCACATTGCAACCACAGAAACAACCAAATATTTTTATATTTCACTTTTCTTCAACTTAACTTACCTGAATATCGTGGCTTCCTTCCATATTATATATTTAAGAAATTGATGAAATTTATTTATTTGATTAATTTTAGACACTTAAATTGCAACAATAAAAAAAAGCAAACAGATACGCTGATAGAATAGCACACTCAAAAAACATACCTCGCCGAGTTGTATTTGTCGTATTTCAATTCTGTATGGGAAGCAACCACAGTGCCGATATGACAGTCATAAAAAAATAAGACAATATGACACCTTGTGAATACCCTATATGTGTATATAGTTAGGGGAGGCTTAACTCATTTATACATCCGAAGTCAACTAGGCGAAAATTTTGCCAAGTATTACACAAAGGTATGTGCTGTTGCAAATGTTGACGCTTTGAAAGATCGTTGTAATCCTTAATCTATTAATTATCTAAGCTTTTAGAGTTCTTCTCTATGTTCGATAGAGATGACTGCTGTAGGTAATAACTCTATTTTGTATTTCGTTGTGTAGCGTTTAAGTTTTTTGTGCCTTTGACTAACATGATGTCTCTGAATTTGTATTTGCAATTGTTATATGTATGCGCATGCGACAAGCAATTTGTAATACTCTTTTTGATCTTATGAAATTATTTCTTTCTTTAATTTTTAATTTTTTAAATTGTCCGCAAGATTTTAGTTTATGTCCTCTTGTGCAAAGTTCACATGACGTATGTTTTTTCTGTTCCGATGTTTTGTAAAAGCTCCTGTTAAATTTGTTGTTGCTACTAGCTTGGGGTCTATTGAAGCTCTATAAAATGTTTCCTTATCATTTGCGGGCACCTCAAGATGGATGCCTGAACTTGCCTTTTGAATTTGCATTTCTGGCCGCTCTACTCTCGGATGTAGAGTAATTGCGTTTATCAGCTTCAATTAATCGAAGATCATAGCTTTTCTAGATTCTGACTCGTCTAAGCAGTTTTCGTACATTGCGTAAACCGATGATTTAAAATTTTGTGATAGATCTGAATCCTCAGTTTCTACTATGGCGTCATCAGTCGCTGGAGTAGTGTCCAAAAATTGTCAAGATTTTTCCTTTGAATTTCTAATTCCGATTCAGAGTTTTTCTTTTCAAAAATAAATATATTCATTTAACGTATGGATAAACAATTTAAATTCTTTTTTGTGATTTTATAATATAATAAAACAAC
The DNA here is from genome assembly GCF_042242935.1 of Bactrocera oleae. NCBI lineage: Eukaryota > Metazoa > Arthropoda > Insecta > Diptera > Tephritidae > Bactrocera > Bactrocera oleae. The sequence goes on along the minus strand of NC_091537.1, from coordinate 55,144,479 downwards.
TGATATTTGAACTTTCAATACTTAATAAAGTGAAGCAATGTATTAGCTCTCAATTAATAAATGTTTCTTATCATTTTCAATTGAAAATTAATACTACGAGGCAGACATCATAAAAGATTTCATCACATACATTTAAATTTCGCGTTTTCTTTCATTTTCAGTGTCTTACAATTTTTGTTAGTGATCTTGAACAGTGGCAACAAATCTCTTTGTGAAACTTGAAAACTTCCTGAACTGAACTCAACTGGCCATGTTTAAGAAGTGATATACGCTCTCACTTCCAATGACATGAGAGTTGAGCATTTCTTTATCTCTGGTTGAAGAGATCAATGTGCTTTGTACAGTTGCTTAGGTTTGTATGCAATTCTGCTTGTTTTTGTTTGACAAAGAACAAGGAGTATTGCTAAAACTTTGCCAGTGTGATGATAAATGATATGGCAATGTTGGATTTAAGACGAATCCCCACTTGGCTATAGGCCAGGTAAACTTGCAGTTTCGGCTGTCATCTCGAACAGGTTTATTTCGGATAACCTGGGAGTCATGGTTCCGGAACCGTTGAAGTTTAAAGGTGAGGTTAGAGACCTGTATGTGTAGTTAATAAATAACTTGACCTCTATGCGATCTCTTCTTCAACCCATACGACAGCTAGGTTACATAAAGCCCTTGCTTAGGAGGCAATAAAAGAAAAACAATTGGTCTGGCAGCCTGAAGGCATTTTCACTTATCTATGGAGCTTAATTGTCGATGAACATCTAAAATTGCTAACGACCAATGGCACTATAAAACTCAATGGTGGGAAAGTGGAAAGGTAGAGGAAAAGAACTATCTATAACTAACACTAGACTCAAAACTAAGGGGGTAAAAGAAACTGGACTTCACGGTTGCTAAAGCCACCAAAGCACTGAATGTGTACAAACATTTATTTGGTAAAAAATGGAGCTGCAAACCTTGTATCCTACGACCAATATATAAGTTCGCACTCCACACATTCAAAAAGTATCAGTGGGAAGAACAATTACATCCGTTACAGCTACAGCATCCGTTGCAGCGGCAAACGTAGGTTTAGAGTTAAATGTAATTAATTGTAAGCTTTAGTTCAATTGTAATTAATTGAAACCGGCATTCAATAAAGGAACATAACTCTTAAAAGGGCCCGAAAATCAAACAGTCCGGCTACGCGAGTGCACAAACAAATATAAAATTCTAAAAAAAAAACCTAAAAGGCTGAAATAGAAAGAAAAAGGACGAACCCAAAACGTGTAACACTATAAAATGGGAAGCTGAACACAATTAATGTAAGAAATAATTTAAACGTATATTATTCACAAAAAATTAACTGTTATTGAAAGAAATTAAAGAAAAAATAGTTGCAAGTGATAAAAAATAGTTAGTTACCATTATAAAAAAGAAGAAAAAACCTGATTGTTATAAGAATATTTTAAATCCCTACTATTAGTAGAATTTTACAAAAAAAAAGATACTATTACTATAGAATACAAAAACAAAAAAAAAAGCAATATGCCAGACACTGTTGGAGAACTAATTGAGCAACTGACTCAGATAAGGATAGATTATAGTCAAACCCCGTATCTCCCAAATATTCCTACCCCTAATTCCACGGTAGTAGCCACAATAGTCAGAGAGGTACTTGAACGAATAAACTCATGAATGTAACCTACTTCAACGAAACCGACCACAGCGTTACGCTGAACGCACATAATATAAACTAATTGGACAAAATTCCTGACATGGTGAAATGCCTTAGGGAATTTGCTGGACGACCAGGAGACACCCTTAAATACTTTGTCATATTACACACGATTAGCCATTAAATAGTTGGCGATGTCGACACTGCACGAATCCAGAAGGACTATGACTAATTTATATGGGGACAAAGTCCTGGATACATTCATTAGAGAGTTAAACGGCGATTTACCTCGTCTCCTCAGCATGCGAGAACCGACAACCTTATCTCAAGCCCTACATCTGTGTCAAAAATTACACAACATTACCTGCAGAATGAATCATACGCATAATACGCATAAACCAAATAACTAACCACCACCACGACCTCCTCGACATAATACTTGAAATAATAATAACAGAGTATTTTAACCCGAACTCAATACTCTTATGCTCCTCCCGCCTACCGAGCTCAGCAACCTACCATCCTACGTAATAACTATAATTACATGCAAAATAATCAGGGATTCATACCAAGGTTCAGTAGATATGTGAATAATCCCCATACTCCACTAGGGCTTAGAAATCAATCCAATACTTCCTTTTATACCAGACCGAACTTTCAACCAAACCACCGACCCCGATGGAGGTGGATCAGTCAATACATTCAAGACAAGTTAACTACCGAAATAGACCTGGTGCCTTCCAAGACAATCGACCACCGAAACGTCCGCTTTCAGCACAAATAGCTTACTCTCCAAATAACATACAACGAAATTTCTACACTAACACGAAAGCAACAGATCCAAACGATTATCACGAGGAATCAGATTCGAACGGAATTTGTGACGACGTTTCTCATCATAACAATTATGATACTGCAAAACAACCTGATCTTGATACTATTCCTGTTTTTAGATTAGCACCGTCTTCGCTGCCTTATTACGAATTTAGAACAAGGCCCAGAGACACAGTAGATTTTTTGATTAATTGATACTGGATCTAATAAGAATTACATCCAATCAACTAGGATTAAGAACATAATTTTGAACAAAAAGCCCTTTATGAAAAAAGATCCCGATCACGACGAAAAGCTCACCTACACCACTCTCGGAAAAGGTGAAATTCAGACAACAACCGAAACCTCTTCGTTTACTTCAAACCATACCTGTATCCAATGGCATTAAGAGAAGAAATCGAACGCCAAGTCGAAGATCTTCTTGCTAACGGACTAATAAGGAGATCGAAATGTCCATACAATTTCGCAGTATGGATCGTTAACAAAAAATCAGATGCATCCGGTGGTCATTGACTATCGCAAGCTCAATTCAGTTACGATCCCTGATAAATACCCTATACCTGAGATTAATGAGATGCTCGCAAACCTCGAAAACAATAAACTATTTACTGTCATCGATCTAAAGAGTGGGTTTCATCAGATTCCACTTTGTGAGTCAGACATAAAAAAATTTGCAATTTCCGAAAACAACGGAAAGTATGAGTTTCTCAGATTACCTTACGGTCTCAAAAATGCTCCAGCTACATGCCAAAGAGCACTAGATGACATTTTTCGTCAACATATAGAAGTAAGATGCTATGTTTACAAAAACGAAGCGGAACACTTTAAAAATGTAAAATTAATATTTCAAACTTTAGAGAATGCAAATATGAAAATTCAATTCAATGTTTCAATTCGGATACTCAAAAGGTATAAAAATTAATCCACAAAAAGTAGAAACGGTAGCAAAATTTAAAGTCGGACAAAATCTCAAGGACCTAACATCCTTCCTAGGTATGTCAGGTTACTACAGAACTATTTCAAAATTTGCTAAACAGCACTCCTAAGAGGAGAAGCCGGTCATATTTGCAAACGACAATCAATGAAAATAGAAGTTTAATTTGATAACGAAGCCTTAGAAGCATTCAATAAAATAAAAAAACACTTTTGTATCAAAAAATATAGTCTTAGCACATTCAAATTTCGTAAACGATTTTAAACTAACAACTGAATCCTCCCATTTCGCTTTAGGTGCCGTCCTATCGCAAGATGGCAGACCAATAACTTTCATTTCGAGAATTTTAAGCAACGCTGAAGAGCACTATGCTACCTATGAGAAGAAAATGCTTTCTATTATATGGTCACTTAATTCAGTTAGGAGTTACCTCTACGGTTCCAAATGTTTGAAATATGATCCAAAATATTTATCCTATTCACTTTAATAATATTAAAAGCCGATACACCCAAAAATTATTTGAAGATATTATCAACAAATAATAACAGGAGAACGTCATATTAAAGGAACACCTAAGAGCAGATAGGTATGCGACTGACACATAAACACAAATTCTCGAAGGAAAATATTTTCCAGGTATGTTAAATAAAATAAAACACATTATAGACAACTGCACCGTTTGTAAAGAAAATAAGTACGAGGGATATCCCAACCAACCGAAATTAACAGAAACTCCATTACCAACATATCCAAGGCACACCTGGACTGTGACATATTTTGACAAGAGGAAAAATAATTGTGACAAATTCAGATAAATTTACAAAATACGCGGTATTTACTAAATACCAGAGTAATAAAATAGTTATAGACAATAAACCATCTTTTAATTCAGCCTCATTAAAATTTATGATGTTAGGAATAGAAGTTTACACTACTCCTCCATACAAAAGCCAAGCTACATATTAGACAAATGGAAAGGTTCCACTCCACATTATTTGAAATAATGCGTTGCATAAAATAAAATAGTGGAAAAAGAAATTTTGAGGAACTTTTAGAAAGAGCAGTGTCGGAATATAATCATTCAGTTCATTCCACAACATTAAAGAAGAACTAGAAAGGACAAGACAAAGTAACTCGCAGAAATTAGCTCACAAACAAAACAAGGATATAAAATATCATAAAAAATTAAACAGGAAATAAAGAAGATAGTTAAAGAAGACAGAAATAGTACCGTGTTGACTGAAAAAGGACAAATAATTCACAAAAGTATAATACGTAACTAAATAAATACTGACATTATTTTCCAGACAATTACTACCGCTATGCCTGACGGAAGTACAAAACTACTGTCAAAGCCCTGTCAAATCCGAGGAGACATGATGATCGGGTTGAAATTCAATTCGATGGCCATGCTTCCTCGGACCCGAAGAAGTGCGCGAGCTATTTTAGCCGGCAGTTTACACTGCACCTTTCGACTGACAAGGTTAAACGATGCGGTACATGACGGCTGCGCAAAATGCCAAAAGACTGCAGACCACTTACTTTCACCGATGGGGAGGTTCAGAGTGCCATCACAAAGGCCAAATCGGCCAAATCCATTGGTCCTGACGGAATAAGCATGCTGATGCTAAAACATCTAGGCTCGACGGGAGTAAACTACCTCACCAAGGTCCTCAACTTGTCGATGGCCACTCTTCAAATACCCGATGTGTGGAAAGTTGGAAGAGTGGTCCCTGTCTCTCCCTACCTGGGAAACCCGCCAACAAAGGGGAGTCTTATCGCCCGATAACTCGCCTTTCCCCGGTAGTGAAGACACTTAAGGTCTTGTTACTCCCGACGTTCACTCACCACCTTAGCCTAGCAGAACACCTTAGTCTAGCAAAGCGAGAGGACGATCCTCGTAGCGTTAGACTTGTCGAAAGCCTTCGACACAGTCAACCACACAACGCTACTTTAGGACATCGAACAATCTACGCTCGCTCCAGGGCTGAAGCGGTGGATCATGAACTACCTGAGCGGTCGGTATTCATCCGTACTGTTTCGAGGTCAAAAGTCCAAACTCAGGAAAATTAAACAGGGGGTTCCGCAGGGCGGTGTCCTCTCCCCGCTTCTGTTTAATTTCTATATTTCAAAACTCCCCAGCCACCAGCGGGAGTTTCAATGACCTCGTACGCTGATGACTGTACGATATTGACGTCGGGCAATGGAATCGATGGCATGTGTTCAAAAGTAAACGGCTACCTCTCCGATCTTTCTCGCTTCTTTCGTGCAAGGAACCTAACACTTTCCCCAACCAAATCCACAGCGACCATCTTCACAAATTGGACGAAGGAGTAAGACTGGACCTGAACATTTCAGTCGATGGCACAAAAATTCCGACAGTAAATAACCCTAAAATTTTAGGCGTCACTTTGGACAGTCTGTGCTCTTTCACTCCTCATACGACCGCGATAACTGCCAAAGTACAGAGCCGCAACAAAATCCTCAAGTCGCTTGCCGGCAGCTCATGGGGAAATGACAAAGAAACGTTGTTGGCAACATACAAGGCAATCGGCCGGCCGGTCCTTAATTATGCAGCCGCAATGTGGTCGCCTGGATGCAGTGACACGCAGAAGAAGAAGCTTCAGACTTGTCAGAACACTGCACTCCGGACTATCACGGGATGCCTCTTGATGTCTCCAATCGAACACCTACATAGTGAGGCCCGTATGCTTCCGGTTAAGGAACATAACCACCTCCTCTCCAAGCAGTTTCTGCTGGGATGTTTTCGTAGAAACCACCCCTGCAGTCGCCTGCTTGTAGTGGAGCCGCCTCCTAGAAACATCAAGAGGTCCTTCCTTGACTACGTCGACGACATTAGACAGTACGCCGACCAGACTTCGGACGCAACTAACTTCAGACAGGCACTGACCGCCATTCACAGTGGAGCCATTAACACCTTCACCGACTCCCTCTCAGTGAATGGCGTAATACGTGTCAAACCACCACCCATTGCAGACACAGAGCTCGAGTTGCCTCGCGAATCTAGAGTGACCCTCGCGCAACTTCGTTCTGGATACTGTAGCAGGTTAAACTCCTACCTATCCAGAATAGACCCTGACATACCAAACACATGTCCTGCATGCAATGAGTTTCCGCATGACACTAACCACGTCTTTGCATGCCCAACAAACCCCACTCATCTAACACCCCTCTCCCTATGGTCCGACCCCGTCGAAACAGCTCGTTTCCTGGGCCTTCCGTTAGATGACATCGACGACAACGAATCTAGAATTTATCACCCAAACGGGGATTAGGTAACCGTTACAACAACAACAACATAACTCCATCCATTGCATGTATTGCACTTAACAGAGGTGGAGTTTGGATGGAACAACAACAATGGAAGTACAAATACTCAATTATTCAAACGCATAACTCATAACAGTAGAAAAAGGAACAGCTAGACTACAAACAGGAACATTTAAAATTATGCACGAAATTGACATAGGAAGATACATGGAAACTCTTGACCATATACTTGAAGAAGCGACTATTGAAACCGAACAAATCCGCATAAACTACCCCTTCATATTTCACCTAAAAACACAAATAAAAACTCAACTAGATAATTTAAAAGTAAAAACAAAAATAAAAAGATCAATACATTTTATGAAGAACGCGTGGTAATGGATTGCTCAAAGTCCAGACTATGAAGACTACGAAATAATTTCAAGTAAAATATTAATATATATAAATAATAATAATAATCAGGTACAAATTAATAAACTCAAAATAGATAAAATTAGTGAAATAACAAATATTACAAATAATATAATTAAAAGTATACAAAATGACAAATATATAGAAATAGATTCATTCTTACAGTCAAAATACAATTTGAAAATGATCAAATTGGGCAGAGCTAATATAATAAATGCATTTATCTTGTCGAATGAAGAAATAGATATTGCTAGAAAAATAATAGACAAAGATGATATTCCATATATAAATTTAGATTAAACTCTCGAATTTTCTGAAATAAAAATTGCAAATAATGGCAAAATTAAAATTTATATTGTAAGCTTTCCAACCGTGAATAACCAAATTTGTAAAACAATAGACATTAGAGCTGTAAAAAATAATGGAAGAATTAATAAATTAAATTTTAATACAATTCTATATTGCGAAAAGACAAACAATGGAAAAAAAAATTATTTAAAAAGAATATAACTCCTTGCGAAAATGTTTAAGCAATAATGTTGTAGATTTAAGTAATGATTCATGTATCAATAATCTTCTAAAAAGTCGTTTGCCAAACTGCGCGGAGGTCAACAATAAACATATTCCAACCCTAAAGGAAATGGGACCAGGAATACTATTTCTAAATAAATTCAATGGTGAAGTTTTGATCAATAACGAATTTGAAACATTAAACGGCACATTTATAATCCTGTACGCTAATGCAACTATTCAAATCAACGGAAAACCATTCTTCTACGAGGAAAGAACATTAAGTAAACCGTTACCGGCAATTTTAAAACTTTCATCCGCACCAAACAATCGAAGAAATCCTCTCGCTATAGATGCCGAAGCAGATTAACTTCAATAACACAAAAGAAGTAAGTTCAATAGAAACAGAAAACAGGATAAAGCACGAAACCAGCATCACCTTATTTACTATCCTAATAGTGATGGCCTTAATTTTCCGAAAATACCTTATAAACAAACTCACAAAAATTCAATCCATCGAATTATCGCAACCGGCAATCGATTGACTAAACCAAATTTTCAGAAAACCGAAAGATTCAAACGAGGACGTTTTCATTTCAGAGGAGGATTAGTTAGCACGCCACTCATTCAAAAAATATCATATGGTGTGTTAATATAATATCATATGATACAAAGTAATGCAATATTACACCAGCCAAATCGCTGAAATTGCGACACGTGCAGTACGAAACTTTGGGAAACGCAAACGCAAGTTTAGAGTTCAGTGTAATTAATTGTAACCTTTAGTTCTTATTCGGAATTCAATAAAGGATCATAGCTCCCAAAACATATTTTGTTTCATAAAAACAAAATTAAAGTTTTTAACTTATATACCGTGATAATTAGACCAATAGTAGTACCGTATAGTGCGGTACCTTGGGCCTCAAGACTTTCTCTGAAAGAGTTGACCAAACTACTGAGGTTGGCATGTGCATGCATCACAGGTGCAATGTGCACGTTTCCAATCGCTGTATTTGAAGGGATTCTGGACCTCCTCCACTACCTTAATCTTGCAAAAGCTGGACAATGAAGGAAAAAGTAGAACCACTTTGGACGACATATAATGGGTAAATGCTTATATAATACTATAAATATATATTTGGTATACGGTAGTAAACAGACGCAATTAGTGTTTAAACTTTAATGAAACATCACACAAAAAGACATTCACTTAATTTTCTAAGAAATCTTTATTAAGGCCGATATATGCAGCAAGCGGTTAACCGAAAGTTCGAAAACCTCATATTAGTTGTATGGAGGCTAAGGGCATTACTGAATCGCCGCTTTTGACAATAGCCTTCATTATTAGAAATAAATGAATTGCAGTTAAAAAATTTAAATGATTTTTTTATTTTCTAATGAGTATAAACAGTGCAATTCATAATATTATATTATAAACCATTTTAAAACGAAATTTTCTGTAGTAGATTCTTGTTAAAGTTCTTAAGAAAGCTAATTGAAATACAATTTTAATACGAATATATTTGTTGTTGTTGTTGTAACGGTTACCTAATCCTCGTTTGGGTGATAAGTTCCAGATTGGTTGTCGTCGAGGTCATCTAACGGGAGGCCCAGAAAACGAGCTGTTTCGACGAGGTGGGACCATAGGGAAAAGGGTGTTAGATGAGTGCGGTTCGTTGGGCATGCAAAGAGGTGGTTAGTGTCATGCGGAGACTCATTGCACGCAGGACATGTGTTTGGTATGTCGGGGTCTATTCTGGATAAGTAGGAGTTTAACCTGCTACAATATTCAGAACGAAGTTGCGCGAGGGTTACGAAGGTTTTATGCGGCCAAGGGCTGTTTTTTCGGCGATCTAACCCTGTTCGGATCGGTAAGTTCTACGAATATAGTATTCAACTTTTGCTGCTGCAAAATACAGAGCAGTAATACTCACAATCTCTCAATTTTTCTGGAATATAGCAAACCAGCAATATAATCATGTTGTTATTGAGCGCATATGCAAGCCGTGGCTTCAGTGCAACTCTTTGCGACCAAACGATCCGTGAGAAAGTCAAAACCTATCCTCCCCTTTTTATTTAAGGCGATTGAAAAATTATCAATCAAGCTTTGTTCAGGGATGCCAATGAATTTTAGAAAAGAGAAATACTTCATTGATGCATTTCAAACTGAACTTGGTTACTTTCAGAACATTCAAAATTAAACATTTATATTAAAGATGAATGTGTAGCCATTGTAGTGCATGGATAATGCGTCAAAGCAGAGAGGAAAGGGCGAGATGAAAAGATGGTATACTAACCTGGTATTTTGGGAGACTGAAAAGGCAACAAGAATTTATATCAAAAAGCGAACTGAGTAGCGAATTCATAAACAATTAGAAGATAGAAGAAATTCTGTAAGTTCAAAGAAGAGAATTAACTCAAATCACTAACTGAAGACCCCAACATGAACAATAACACTGTACGTTTTCTATTTCCTGATCTAATAAAAGACGATGGCGAAAAGTTAACAAAATAGCGTCCACAAACTATTACACAGAACCAGATAAAATCATATCTGCTGACTAATAAATATCCATGCATTTCGTAAACAGATTTTATGTACAAAATTAGGGTTGTAATGTAAAATTAAAATATTTAATCCAAATATGGAATAATTACTTCTTGTATTACTCGTCGATTCGTATGCCATGTAAGATGATGGACAAATGGCTTGATGACTACTATTAATTTGCCATTATTTTCGAGAGATTTCAAGCCAATTGCATCTTCAATGTATATTGGTCGCTTGTGTAGAGGTATTACATTCAATGTTGTATTAAAATATCCGAAGTGACTGTAAGAAAGCACTAATACATTATTCGCTTCTTTACAATCGGCAATAGATTTTTACTAACCTAGATTCCCAAGGGGTAATTACGCCATCATTTGGACCTCCTATTAAAATCATTTTATTTAAACGAAGTAAAGTGTTTTTGAACTGGCTAGAATTATATGTTTGAATTTCATTATTTATTAATGGCAAAAATTTGCTAAATTTATGGTATAAATCTTGCTCTAACGGATCATTCCAGTAATTCGCTATTGATATGTGCTGTCCAATTTTGGAATAAAAAAGCTCATAAGCGGTATTTGCTGCCAAATCCGGAAACACAAGGTGCAGAAAATTCGCTGAAAGTATTTCTATTCTGTAAACGCAATGACTTTTTATATAACTTTACCTCCAAATTGGCCAGCCTGTGGTGCTGAAAGTGAAATGAAAGTATAAATTTTATGAAAAGGAAGAGTTTGAATAGCAGCCCGAGCTATAAGTCCCCCTTGAGAGTATCCTGAATTAAAAAATATACAAGATTAGTCATAGAAACAAAAAAAGTAGAAATCTTGCCTACTACGTTGATACCATCGGGATGTTTCGTTCCAATTACCTCCAAAAAGTTGCGAAACTCTATAACTTGCCGCCAAGTATTTTCCAAACTAGACCATCCATCATATTTATCAAAGTTGTAGATCTTGGTTTTAGGGTGGGCCTATAATGAAAATGGAATTCTTAATGAGAGGGAATGAAAATACCTAAATAATTTAGATTTTCTAACAGTAAGAATTTTTAATTATTTAAAAATATTTAATAACTTAAGGTAAAAAATCTTGAAATAGACATTAAATAAAGTAATGTTTGCTGTTCTGTCAGCACCACTATGAAAATTTCAAGTGGATTTATATTAATGAAGGGTTGGCGAAAATCCCCCACTGAACCCTCCCCGAGGGTGCCGACTGGTAATAGATACCACAGATTCACGACATAAGCGGGGACGAACTGGGAACAGTCCGCCCCTGCCGTAGACGTGAGGAATCTAGCTAAGGTCAGACTTCTTATCTGTGTGTTCGATGTTCCTCAATAGCACAGCATACAGATAAGGAGCCTTACCATGGTCGGTGGTACTATAAAGGGCTGGATCAAGTTGTCATGCGACCCGTGCCGAGGATCAACCTGGATGGGTGCCCTTAAATAGCCCAGTCTCGAACGGAGCTTACGGATACCTGGCGCCCTCCGTAATATGATAGCCTTACTTGCGCAACGGCGGCTATGCGCAAGCGGACATACTTTCCCCCACACTCGTGGGACCATCAATGAACCAGAACATAAATAAACAAACACAACACAAAATTAAAAACAAAAATCGGAGAGCCCGGATCTCCAGAAAAAAAGGCGGAGGGGGTTAGTTGCTCCCAAAAAAGAGCAACGTTTGGAGCGAGCTCGACAACAAACATTAAGAGGACAGGAGCGAAGCTTGGTCCAGAAGAAGAGGCAAGCACTAGTAAAGGGGCAGAAGCTAAAGCTAGCCCACAGAAAGTGGTAGCGCCGGAGGCAGCCAGACCCAAACCTGCAGCCAAAACACGGCAGAGAAGCAGGGGGAGGGAGGAGATGCCAAAGGGGCTGCTGCTGGAAGTGCATCTGCCAGGGAGTGGCCTGCATTTAGCATGCAGGACCCGGCAAAGGCAAAGTATGCGGAGAGACGACGCACCGCATACTTACTAAGGTTGGTAGAGCTAAAGCCGCCAACGAAAGAGAAGCTAACGAAGGAGCTCCAAGCATCGATTGACTGCGCGAGAGCAGTCATACCCAACTTCAAGCTGGAGCCGCCGGTAAAGGCAGCCAAGCAACAGAGGTCAGCTGAAGAGGCAAAGCCGTCAGCCAAGAGGCAGAAGACAAAGGGCGTAACGCAGAAGTGGCCCGGACCCGAATTGTCATTGGCGTTCTGGATGAGGGAGATCCCGAAGGAAGAATCCCCAGAGCCCAATGAGATGCCGGCTGGTACCAGGGCCAGATCAAAATGATTGCTTGCGACGACGAGAGATCGGTCGCTCTATACAAAGCTGCTATAGCCAAGGTGGGAGAGGTATACCTCGGGGCAAAATTGGTAGCAGTGGACAAAAAGGACATACCACCCAGACCAAGGGCAAGGGTATGGATCCCGGCTACACCATCACAGCCGGACCAGATTATTCAGCTCATAAGAGCCTGCAACCCGAGCCTACCCACGGAAGGGTGGAAGTATGTCAAGACATTTGAGGACAGCGTAGCAGAATCTGGCGTGGAGACCAAAAGGGCCACGATGCAGATTCTGCTGTTATTAACGAAAGAATCCTTCGAACCGCTGGCGAAAAGTGGCGGGGAGATAAATTACGGATTCACGAAAGTGAGGATAACGCCTTACAAGTCGGACGCCGATGCTGCAGACCATCTGGCATCGGGGAAAGAGATATGCGAAGTAGAGGAAGATCCTATGGAGTCCTCGACCAACGCGGAAAGTATGGAGCAAGGTGAGTGTTCTTCTTCTACTGATTCCTAACTGTGAACGTAAAACCAGAGCCTGCATAATGGCAAAGAAAAACCTTAATGTTTTTATATTACATAATTACAGCAACAACGACACAGCAGCAGTAAGCTGGGAAACGGGCACAAGCAGTTACCGGCTGGTGTCGTGCTATATGCCATACGAGCAAGAGCTGGTGCCACCTCTGATGGTAAAAGAGGTGGTACGGGATAGCGAGGCATCCAAGTGCATGACGATACTTGGATGCGGCTCAAATGCGCATCACACAATCTGGAGCAGCACAGATGTCAATGACAAAGGTGAGTGTCTGTTTAATTACCTACTAGGTACTATGTTACTGGTGTGTAATAATGGAAGCACGCCAACATTTATTACAAGAAACCGACAAGGATTGCTGGATATCACACTTGTGTCGGAAGAACTAATTGACAGGGTAACCCACAATACCTATATTATATAATAACCCACAGACCTACAATAGAGGAAAGGGCCGATAGAGCCATTAACTTTAGGAATCATAGGAAAACGAACTGGCAGGTGCACATGCAAGAGCTGGAAAAACGTATCTCTATGATTCTACCGTTTCAGCCCAATAGCAAGGAGGATCTAGATATCCTCGTTAATCGACTCACGGAATCGTGCCGGCTAGCATTAGAAGTGGCTTTTCCAATAACACGAAGCAGGGGTAGAATAAGGCCCCCCTGGTGGTCTCTAGAACTTAAAAAGCTACAGAAAGAATGCAGAAAGCAGTTCAATTTAGCTAAGCAATCCCAAGGTGAGTCAGACTGGGATTATTATTACAACCACCTTAAGTCATACAAAAAGGAAGTTAGGAGAGCAAAAAGAAATTCATGTAAATCGTTTTGCAATGATATCGAGAACACGGCGGAAGCGTCTCGACTTAGAAAAATAATGGCACAATCGGTGCATAGTATCGGTTATCTTCAGAAGCCAGACCGAAGTTGGATGGTATCCAGTGAAGAGTCCTTGGGGCTACTAATGGATACCCACTTCCCAGACAGCTCTGAAAGCCATACTGCGGAATATACTCAAGACAATGGAGCAGAAATGGACCCACTCTTATAAACATAGTGTCAGAAAGCAACGTACGCTGGGCAATAAACAGCTTTAAGCCCTTCAAGTCGCTGGGATCAGACGGTCTATTCCCGGCTCAATTGCAGTAGTCGCAGAATTACATATTGAATTGGCTAATTGCAATTCTTAAGGGGGCGCCGCAATTAAACTACATCCCTTCGCTTTGGAGGGAAGTCAAGGTAATATACATACCAAAGGTAGGCAAAAGCTCGCATACAAGTCCAAAGGACTTCAGGCCAATTAGCCTCTCCTCATTCCTTCTAAAAATTCTGGAAAGACTAATAGAATTACATATAAGAAACAAACTGAAACCAGAAAAGTAGGCTGGTTCGCAGCATGCGTATTCCAAACGAAAATCCACAGAAACATCACTAAGCTCTGTGGTGGCGGAGATTGAAAAATCTCTGGAAGTTAAAGAATACGCTCTATTTGCCTTCTTTGATATAGAAGGAGCCTTCAATAATATCCAGCCTAGGGCTATACTGAGTGCGCTTAAGGATCTGGACATCTCTGAACCTCTCAGAAAATTAATTGAACAGATGCTCACGAGCAGGTCAATAATTTCAACGCTTGGAGCGTCAACGATGTGCACATCTGTCCAAAGAGGTACACCTCAAGGAGGCGTGTTATCCCCACTTCTCTGGGTCCTGACAATGAATAAGTTGCTTTGGATCTTGAAAAGAAGGGGATACATGTTGTGGGCTACGCTGACGATGTGGCAGTATCGGTCAGAGGCAAATTCCCGAATACTCTCGCAAGCCGTATGCAAACGATCTTGGACGATATAAATCGTTGGGCAGTATCGTGCGGATTAAACTAAAATGCTGGTAAGACAGAGTTTGTATTGTTCACCAGAAAACATAATGCTCCAGAAGTTACGGCGCCATTAATAAATGGTTGCAGACTAACAATTGGAGATAAGGCAAGCTACCTGGGACTAATCTTAGACAGGAAGCTTTCACGGAAACAAAACTTGGATGCTAGGGTGAAGAAGGCAGCCACAGCACTCTACACCTGTAAAAGGATGGTGGGCCCCCAATGGGGGCTTACGCTTCGGGTAACTTATTGGCTCTATACAGCCACTGCAGTGTCTTCCAGGCGGAGATCACAGCAATTAAAGAAAGCCTTGTGGTATTGACAAAAAGTGTGCTCACAACAAGGAGCATATATATATATACGGATAGCCAAGTGGCCTTGAAATCACTCAAGTCTCCAATGGTGTCATCCAAGCTAGTGAAAGATTGTCTTGACCTATTAGAGGATCTGACATCCTACTTCACAATAAACCTGCAATGGGTTCCAGGACATAGTGATATTCCTGGTAACTGCCAAGCAGATGAACTAGCCAGAACAGGCACCACTTTGCAACTAACCCCTGAAAAAGAGGGTATTTTTATGCCTCTGGCAACTTGCAAACACTTAATCAGCGAACATGCTATAAATATAGCTGAGTCTCGGTGGAGACAATCAATAACCTGCTCAACCAGCAGACTAACGTGGCAGGAATGGAGCGTGAGTCGCACAAACCGACTACTAAAATTTAAAACGAATGATATAAGAACTGTGATAGGAGTACTAACAGGTCACTGTCTAATTGGTAGACATGCCACTAGGCTAGGTGTACCATACAACGACTATTGTAGAAGCTGTCAAGAAGTAGAAGAAGAGGAGATTGTAAAGCATCTTCTATGCGAATGTAAAGCTCTATATAGGAAAAGAATCGCAACTATCGGTCGTGGATTCCTTGACGACGTATCAGAAGTTGCTAATATAAAATTATTTGTACTGATGAACTTCATCAGGAGCACAGGTTGGTTCAGAGAGGAGACGATAGAGTGAGGGAACATTAGTCCTGGTGGTCTCACAATGGGCCTCCTATAGGCCTAGGTGCGTCGGTGGACAGCCACTCTACCTACCTACCCTACCTACCCTACCTATATTATTGAAAAGTGTAGGTTTTGTATTGTTTTTTTATATCATAGAAAACTTAATATTTACTAATAATATATTTACCATTTACTAGAAACAATAGCCATATCAACCACATTTAGTACAGACATTTATACTGGGTTTCTTAAGACAAAGGTCAAATGTCACTGGAATATGAGACTAAATTTGATCCAAACAGTTTCTTTACAGTTTAAAAACTTATGTAACAGAATGATAAATTCTTGTAACAGACCTATCATTTTTGAGGTTTTCGACCGAAAATGAGGATATAAGTGGCTGACTTAACACCGAAAATGTTGACCAATGAATAAAATAACTCAATGAAGTTATGTAAATATTATAATAGTGCTTTGCTAATAGTGCTTTCTGGTATTACAAATGGATAAAATCGCTTCAGTGTTTCTCTAGCTCCCAGAAACCTAATATTTTTTGTAGAATATATACACTAGGTAGAAAAAGTCTCCGCTCACTGGGTACAAAATCTTTTGAACTAAAATAAGAGTTTGACCAATTAACCAATTAAGAAATTTTTTCAATAAACAAAAGCCACAGAGTTCACTTTCAGTTTAAAAACAATTAACTTAAGCGGAAAAAGTCTCCGCTCATCAACCAGAGCACAATAATATCAAGTAATAACAAAAGTTGAATAGCTTGTGGGGTAACCTCGAAATTTTAGAGCTTCTGCTAGACGTTTAGGCTTGGAATGTACTAATTTTCTCGTATCTTGGGCTGACATTTTACTCCATTCATCCAATATAACGGTATTGAGTATTTCTTTGCTGGTAATCGTATGTGTGCGAATTCTGCGCTCCAATAAAGCCGCTAAATGCTCAATTGGATTGAGGTCAGGTGATTGTGGAGGTGAATGTAGCTGTTTTGTAGCATTGTAAAGAAGCCAAAGGCGAACAAGTTCCGCGGTATGCTTAGGGTCGTTTCCTGTTAGAAACAACACACGTTTGGCAATCCGAAGTAAGATTTCGTTCTTCAAAGGCCGTACCAGCTTTTCGCCACACCATCTGTCTTTCCTTTATTTCAAATACACAATATTTGTTCTCATCCGACCATAAAACCGATTCCCAAAAGGATATAGGCTTGGTTCTATGTTCGTTTGCGAATGCAATGCGCTTCATACGATTTTTTAAGGAAATGAATGTCTTTTTGCGTGCAACTCGCCCATGATATTTTTAATATTTTTCTTGCTGTGTTGCTGCATATTGTTTTTATACTCTCGCAACATGTTGCTACAGAGTATAATAGGTTTGTTCACCTAACGGTTGTTTGTATCACCTAAAACTAATCGAGTTAGATATAGGGTTATATATATATAAATGATCACGATGAAAAAACGAGTTGAAATATGGGTGACTGTCTGTCCGTCCATCCGTCTGTGTAAGCTGTAACTTGAGTAACAATTGAGATATCTTTATGAAACTTGGTACACATGTTTCTTGATACCGCAAGACGGTTAGTATTGCAGATGGGCGTAATCGGACCACTGCCACGCCCACAAAACGCCATTAATCAAAAACAAATAAATAGTCATAACTAAGCTCCACAATAAGATAGAAGGCTGGTATTTGGCACACAGGATCGCATTAGGCAGGGGCATCTGCGGTTATTTTTTTTAAATGGTCGTGGTTCCGCCTCTAATAGGTTTAATGTGCATATCTCCTTAGCAAGCTATAATAACAAAATTCACTGAGAACAAATGTTTTTAGCACCTCTATCTACGGTGTGAAAATCGGGTGACAACCCCGCCCACTCTTCATATAACGGTACTGTTAAAAACTATTAAAAGCGCGATAAATCAAGCACTAAACACGCCAGAGTCATTAAATTTTAACACAGCCATCGTATGAGCTGACTTTATAGGAGCCGCGTTTGAAATTAGACAATGGGCGTGGCACCGCTCACATATAGGTGAAAACCCATATCTTAGGACCTGCTTAACAGATTTCAACCAAATTCGGTACATAATTCTTCTCATATTTCTATGCTATAGTTCGAAAATGAGCGAAATCGGATTACAACCACGCCTATTTCTCATATAACACCATATTAAATTCCATCTGATTTTTTTTACTTTCCACTATGCAAATCAAACAACAATGATTGTATCGGGGTAAAACTTTGCGTGAATAATGCGTTTGAAGCATGCCACCTTGTGACCAAAAATTCTCTTAATCGAACCAAAACTGTTCAAGCCCCTAGGTACTGAATATGTGGACCCCAGTACCTATAGTTGACTTTTTACCGTAAATATCGGCCACTGTGTAAGATATATAATTCAAATTCATATAATAGAATAAATATATGACACTATCGATAATAGTATGAAATACCGGATTGTTTAAAAGATTTAACCCCAATTGAAGAACGTCTCATAATGCCTAGATTGCCTTTTATGACAATCCGTCCGTTGAGATATCAAGGTCAGAGTTCTCTCAAAGGTGCTGTTGTTATTATACCAATTTCTGTTAACAATATTGTGACATCTCTACCAAGGTCCTTTGATGAGGCTCATGTTATACAAATTCACTTAAAAGGCGTTTGGAATACAATCATGATTACATGATCGACACCATACGCCCCGCAAAGATTATGGAAGCTTTGCCATTCTTAGTGAATACCCCTCTGTATCGTGAGCACAATATACATATTAATGAGAACTGGATTTCAGAATTTAATGACTAAGACGAAGTTCCGTTTGTTGCATCTGCAGAGGATTCCCGATTGGTTCAATCTTTTCATGCGACACAAACTTCTCATGATAATCCCTCAGGTAATAATATTCCCATGGGTCTTTAACCTTCCAAGTTAAACCCAGGCGGTCAAGAAACTCTTTTGGACAATATTCCTGTAGAAAACTTGGACTATAACCGTTTAG
Source organism: Bactrocera oleae (assembly GCF_042242935.1). Classification (NCBI taxonomy): domain Eukaryota; kingdom Metazoa; phylum Arthropoda; class Insecta; order Diptera; family Tephritidae; genus Bactrocera; species Bactrocera oleae. The sequence continues at coordinate 55,125,586 of NC_091537.1, read as the reverse complement.
TCATAGCGTCAGGTGAACGACAAAGACCAATTGACATAATTCAAGGAAATAATTCAGAAGAGTTGTCATTTGGAACAATATACGCTGGGCAGAAACGTACATGCTCTGAAACATATAGCAAAATAATACGTTCTGAAATTCGTCGTTTTACAGAAGAGCGAGTACCATTCCCAAGTTCTAAGATTACAAAAAATTAGAATTGCAACAAATTATTAACAGTACATCCATTTGTCTTAGAAAGTTTTCAGGTCGCAACCGAGTTACGGCCCTAAATCTATAAAACGAAAACTTTGTTCAAAACTTGATTGATGGTTATTGATGGTTACAAGGTTCTGAAAGACGTTAAATCCTCTTCTGCGCACTGGGAAGCTGAGAAAAAAGGTTATCTCTATGATTCGCCAATTTGGGCTTCCAACCTTCTTTATCAATTTATCGGCTGCAGAATCTCAGTGGGTTGAGCTTTAGGTCATCCTCTTTAAAACTGTTGATTCTAAAGATATTTCGGAAGAGGAAGAAAACAGTTTAACAACCCAAGTAAGATATCGCTTAATTCGGTCAGACGCGGTTACTTGTGCTAGATATTTTGACTACCGCTATCGACAAATTCTTAAGCTTTTTTAAGATAATGCCGGCATTTTTGGAGAGCATTTTGTCACTAATTTCTACTGGAGAGTGGGGTTTCAACAGAGAGGTTCCCCGCATGTACATGACATGTATTGGCTTAATAATGCTCCCAGGATCAAACTTTAAGATCCTCAGATATTCCCTGATGTCATTAGTTTTATTGACAATTCTATTTCTACAGATGGTTCGGTTAGCCACTTAGAAAAGTATTTGGGTTATCAAAAGTAGATTTTGAACATTTCCTGTCTGATAGTAGAATAAATATGTCTTTTGATGACTATTTGTTAGCCCTTAGATCAAGTTTAACAAAACCCAAAAGTTTTCTAAAGAGAAAATTACAGGATCGTTTTATAAACGCTTATAATCCTCTGATGTTGGAACTCCATAGAGCAAATGTGGATATCCAATATATACTGGATGCATATACTTGCTGTTCATATATAATTAATTATATTAAAATGAAGCTATATCAGAGGTAAATGCTGGAAATTATACAGTTAAGCAAAAACTTAAAAATATAGGTCACGAATTTATATCAGGCACAGAAATATCTGCACAAGAAGCAGTATATTGCTGCGTTGGGCTCCATCTTTCAGAAGCAAGCAATGCAGGAATATTTATAAATATATTTCGACCTGAGGAACGTGTTCGAATGGCGAAACCTAGAGCAGAACTTCAGAACCTTCCTTCAGGTTCGACTGAAATATTCGTAGCCGGTATTTTATGTTCAAAGATCCGATCAGTTAGAAGCTCTTTGTTTAGCGGATTTTGCATCTAGGTATAAATATTTTAAATCTAGTAGAAGAGCACAAGATATTAATCATGAAGAAGAAGAGAGGGAAGACGATAATTTACCAGAAAGCGGGGTTGTCATGCCTCTTAAAGACGGTAGCGGTTTTGTGAAAAAACGTACCAAACCTTGTATTATTCGGTATAGAAGGTTTAACCCAGATTTGGCCAGAGTTGAGTATTTCCGCGAAATGTTAATGCTTTACTATCCTTGGCGGAATGAACAGCAAGATCTCATTGAAAACGATAATGAGCAGACTTGCATAACACATCGTATTATAATTGAGGAAAATCAAAGAAAATATGATGTTTTGAGCAAAGAGAACTTGAAAATGTTCTAGAAAGTCTTCATAATGAAATAGACTTGGACGAAGGTGCTCAAAATGAACTACCTATTGTGGAAAATGAGTTCAGAGTGTTGGCACTTCCAAAAATAAACCCAAATATAAATTTGCACTTGCATGGGGAAGATTCAACAGAAAATGGCACTGAATCTGATTGCAATATTAGACTTATTAAACTACCCCCTTTAATTCCAGTTGAGGAATTATTTTCTTTAGTTCAAAGTCTAAATACTAAGCAAAGAACCTATTTGACACATTTGATGCACCACCTAAAAACAAATCTCCCATTTTATGAGTTCATTGGCGTCGGTGCAGGTGTAGGAAAGAGTCGTTTGATATCTGCAATATATCAAGCTCTTAACCATCGTTACAATTCTACACCTGGATCCTATCCAAGTTCCTTAAAAGTTCTTCTTTGCGCACCTACGGGTAAAGCAGCATTCGGAATAGGTGGAATGACCCTTCATTCAATATTCTCTTTACCTGTTAATCAGTTTAATAGAGAGTTGAGGCCTTTTAGCAATGACACAGTTAATTCATTGTATTCCAGACTTATCGATTTAAAATTAATCATAATTGATGAAATATCGATGGCAGGTGCTCGTATGTTTAGCTCTGTTGATGCGAGATTAAAACAAATTTTCAAAACAGACAGCCCCTTCGGTGGTATACCGATCATAGTGTTTGGTGATTTGAAGCAACTCTCACCTGTTGGAGATAGGTGGATATTCTCTCCTAATCCCAATGATGCATACAGCACTTTAGTTGGTTCCCCTTTGTGGGAGTTATTTAAATACTTTGAATTAACAGAGATAATGAGACAACAGGAGGATCAGGCCTTTGCAATTGCATTAAATCATATGGCATCTGCTACTATGACAAATGAGGACATATCACTCATTGAAACTCGAGTAGTTAATTTCGAAGTTCCCGATGATGCCATACATTTATTTTGGTCCAATGAAGAGACAAATAATTTCAATGCCCTTAAGCTCAGTCGAATCCCAACAGAAGCTTTCCTTTCAACTGCAAAAGACTCAGTTAAAGGAATTGGTATAAATGAAAATGATAATATTTTGGAAAGAGTTAAACTTTTCAAAACTTCTGAAACGCAGGGACTGCCCTATGAATTGACACTAAAAACCTCCGCCAAATATATGATTACAGTGAACACAAACACGTGTGATGGCTTGGTTAATGGGACAGCTGGACAAATTATGCAAATTGATTTCCATTGTTCTTTTCCAACAATTCTGTGGATTAAATTTTTGAAACCTTCTGTTGGTTTGATAGCACGATCAAAAAAGCCTCATCCTCTAGAAAGTTCTTGGACACCAATTGAAAAAGTTCTAAAATCTTTTCAATATAAAAGAAATGAACAAATTTCAATTGGAAGAAATCAGTTTCCAGTTGTTCCGGCTGAGGGTATAACTATTCATAAAAGTCGGGGTGCCACATATAATAAAGTTGTAGTTCATACTCGACCCAGAATGCCTAGAGCTTCAATATATGTCGCTTGTAGTCGAGCTACTTCTGCAGAAGGTCTATTCATCATAGGAAATTTTATTCCTCCTAACAAATTTTCTGAATCGGATCCCGTATTTAGGGAACTGAGGGAATTGAACACAAATAAAGCTTTGACAACAAGTTTCAATTTTATGATTTCCCAAACATCAGCACATCAAATTTTATTCCATAATGTTCAGAGTCTTCACGCTCACATTAATGATATAAAAAGCGACTGTTTGATGATCTTCACATATTTTATGTTTTGTAGAAACTTGGAGTTATATATATATTAAATAGCTACAATATTAATATTCTGGTTCTATATAGAAATTCAGCTTTCTCTGTCAGACCATTAATTGTAGAACTTCAGGAAGTCCTTACTTCTGAGTTAGGCAATCAAAATGTGCTAATTGTTGGAGATTTTAACATTTGTTTAATGTCTACAGGGACTGCAATAATAAATCTGCTCCAAGAAAAAAACTTTAGTTCCCTGCTTGGTGCAGAATATTCAACTATTATTATTAAGAAAATTTAAATTATATATCTAATTTGTTATTATATATGACATTATTGTATAAATATATGATAGAAATTAAATAGTATAAGGAAAAAAGAAATATAATTTGGATATATGTATAAGAATCTCTACAAAAATGTATGTTTAATATTGTAAAAATTATATACAAATTAATATAACAATATAATTTTTAAGCTAAACATGTATATTAATATCGATAAAATAAATAAAAAATGTTATTCATTGTGAAAAAACGATTTATTTTCATACTCTTCAATACATCTGCAGGCTGTAACTTGAGCAAAAATTGAGATATCTTTATGAAACTTGGTACACATGTTTCTTGATACCGCAAGACGGTTAGTATTGCAGATAGGCGTAATCGGACTACTGCCACGCCCACAAAACGCCATTAATCAAAAACAAATAAATTGCCATAACTAAGCTCCCCAACAAAATACAAGACTCTTATTTGGTATCCATGATCACATTAAGGAGGGGCATCTGCAGTTAAAACTTTTTATTTAAAGTGGGCGTGGCCCCGCCCCTAATAGGTTTAATGTGCATTTCCTAAACCGCTAATGCTATAATAACAAAATTCACTGGAAGCAAATCTTTTTAGAACCTCTACCTACAGTGTGAAAATAGTTGAAATCGGGTGGCAACTCCGCCCACTCCCGATATAATGGTACTGTTAAAAAATACTAAAAGCGCGATCAAGCACTAAACATGCCAGAGACATTAAATTTTATCTCTGGGATGGTATGAGATGACTTTATAGGAACCGCGTTCAAAATTAGGCAATTAGGTTCAAGCCCCTAGGTACTGAATATGTTGACCCCAGTGCCTATAGCTGATTTTTTACCGAAAATATCGGTCAACATAGAACAAGGCGGCAAGATCCACAAAGAAATCTAAAACGAGTATACCATTTGACTTTGCGAGAGTATAATATGTTCGGTTACATCCGAACTTAGCCCTTCTTTACTTGTTGTAAATTGTAGTTTTACATCTTCTGCTATTTGGAGATTAACCTTTACAAGAGATACAACTTTACGTGTTTTCCGATCAGTCAATATTCTCGGACGTCCAGATCGAGGCTTTGAAGTAAAATTCCCGTTTTTTTGAAAGTCTGGATGACGTGTCGCACTGATGACTCCGCTCTGTTGACCACTCGACCAATTTCACGAAAGCTTTTAACGTCCTCCCTTAATTTTAAAATTATTTTCCGCTCATAAAGACTTGCTACTTTGCCTTTTGCACTAATTTCGATTAACGCTGTATAATTCGAAAAATTTACTCACAAATTGCAAATTTTCCTTCGATTATCTAAATCTGTATTATTGAGAACAACTCACAAAAATTATCAGGTCTTAAACGCTTATATGACACATGAATGAAATTAAATCAATATATGACACATGAATGAAATTACGTGGATATATTTTTTTACCACAATGTGGTTTAGTGATAAATATGAAAGAAATCGGTTCATATATTCGGTATACCTAATATAATGATTTTACTCCCCTCTGATTGACGTTTGCTTTAAATACCCTTTATTTAGCATATGTTTGTATGTATATTGGTGTAAGAGCAAGATAACTGAATAAAATTAAGCGTTAGTACTTGCATTATTTCGGTAGTAAAAGATGTAGATATTTGTACTCAATATTCCTCACACAAATATGGCGAATACAGTTCGTTAATTATCAGTTATGTTGATTTTAATATAATATCTCAGATATAACGCATAAAACACTGGGAAACAGTAGTTCTGTTTTATGAAGTTTAGTACCCGATTTTGTAACATTTTTCCACGCCGATTCCAAATTTGTAGTCAGTTCTCTCTAGCAGCTCTAGTTTTAATATGAACATATTACATCCAACCAAAAATACTACAATTTTATAATTAAAAAATATCTTTCTCTTATTCTTACTTAACATGAAAAAAGTTTCATTTATGTGCCATACACCTTCCGGCTATGTTGACGGGTGCTGTTTGCAAACATGCTGATGAGCGAATCCCGTTGAACGCTATTGAGATTCTTAGCAGGTATATCATTTTCTAACGCTTTGAACATAGACTATTGTGACAAAGATCGACAGGACTACTTTTGGTGAGAGACTTAACCTATTGTCAATAGCTCCTTTACAGCATTACATGCTAATTCACGACCCACCCCTTCACAGTACATCGAATGGTCAGGTGGACCGATTCCTTAGAACAATGATGGAAATATCACGATGCCTGAAGCTTGATAAAAAAAAATATGAACGATATCGAAGAAATAATCCTTTGCTCACAACTAGGAATAGACAGGATTGGTAATTTTCAGAGGGAGAAAAATTGTTCGTCAGGAACAATAAGAAAGAAGGCAATACATTGCCCCTCTGTACTTAAGAAAACCTTGAAAAAGGGATATGGACGGATAAAGGAGATTTTCCAGATCACGAATATATATAATTATTGCAGCCGGCAACTTATAGTTTTCGAGATATTTGCATTTTAAGTTGAAAATTTCACAAATTTTATTTTACAAATTCTCGATTTATGGTTAACTTTTCTTTTATATTATGAACTTATTACACACTAACACTTCACTGCAATGATTCTATATATTTATTTTGTATTAAATATTTGCTTTAAATAAGCATTTTATTTTTACACAATTTTCGTAATATGAACAATAACAAATGAGTTCCATGTTGTCAGATAATAACTGTTCCCATACCCAAACGAATGAAAGCAATCAAAATAAATAAAAAAAAACCCAATCACCCTCTACAAAATATTATGAACTTAATTTACCATTTTAATAAAAGAAAAAGGTTGTATGGCTTAAACGTATGTTTTGTTGCATCTGATAATTTTACAAATGGATAATGATGCTGATTTGCTATATTTTTACGCCATATGTATTCATGTATCAAATTTTCAAAATGTTCAGTTATTACAATTATCCTTAATAAAAATTGTTTATAGAGAGTAATATACCCTCTTTAACATTACTTTTTTTTTTGTTAAGATTTCTTATTTGTACCGCGCTTCAAAAAAATAACCCTGGTCGGGGTGTTCATAATTCAATCGTGTCAAAGTTTTTTCCGCACTGGCGGCCTTAGGCCGCGCTTCAAAAAAATAACCCTGGCCAATCTAATACCATAATTTATCAATAGAAGGGAATGAACAATATTATAGTTTATATATTTGGGCATAATCCTCTTTTATTGTTCATTTTAATTCGCTTTCAAAATATATATATATATATATATATAATGAATATGGCAACACTTGTTAACTGCCAACATGGAACTCATTTGTTATTGTTCATATAACGAAAATTGTGTAAAAATTAAATGTTTATTTAAAGCAAATACTTAAATATTTAATATAAAAGAAATATGTAGAAACATTGAAGTGAAAAGTTAGTGAATAATAAGTGCATAATATAAAAGAAAAGATAACCATACATCGAGAAATCGTAAAATAAACTTTGTGAAATTTTCAACTTAAAATGCAAATATCTCGAAAACTATAAGTTTCCGGCGGCAATAATATGAAATATATTCGTGATCTGGAGAATCTCCTCTATCCAGCCATACCCCTCTTAACCCTGAAATCGTGAGATGCTAAACTAAAATCCACCCTTTTTATTCTTCATTTAACCTTGTTTAACTATGTATTTTCTGTTCTCGTTTTTACTAATTTCGATTAATAAATAGGGAAAACTTTAGTATAACGTCCCAGGCTTTCGGGGATAAAATAGGTATGGGCGGATAGAGGAGATCCTCCAGATCAAGAATATATATAGATATAGCCGCGGAAAACTTATAGTTTTCGAGATATTTGAATTTAAAGTTCAAAATTTCGACTATTTAAAGTACGCATTTTTTTCATTTCAAATGAGTTATACACTTATATTTTACACTTTTATATCCACTAACACTTCACTAATTCGTTTGTACACATTTATTTTACATTATATAATGCAAAAATAGTTTAATTCAAAAATTAAATTATTGTTAAGTTCTATTAATTCTGACAACAACAAAAGGGTTGCAAAATTTCAAATAACCAGTGTTACCTTATCGACATTTTTGTAACTGAACTAAGAGAAATGAAAACAGATTATACCCCAATTAAAATTTGTTGAAATTCCACTCATTTTTAAAATAAAAACTTGAATAATAACTTTTATAATTTATCCTTTTCCACAATTTAAGCACAACTCACTAAACGCGTTTGAATTTTATTTGCCAAATATGAAGTAAACAGCAAATGGAAAAAACGAAACGGTACTTTTCTTCAAAAGTAACAGTATTAATATCCGTTAGAGAGCATTGATGTTAAAGATTATGTTATATCCTCTATGACAATATTACTTTTTCGCGTAGAACTCCTTTTTGCGTTGGGGGCCTTCGGCCGCGCCTCAGAAAAAATAACCCTGGTCGATCCAACACCAGGGTGTACCAAGGTCTTTTCGCGTGGAACTCCTTTTTGCGTTGGCGGCCTTCGGCCGCGCTTCAAAAAAAATAACCCTGGACGATTCAACACCAGGGTGTACCAAGGTCTTTTCGCGTGGAACTCCTTTTTGTATTGGCGGCCTTCGGCCGCGCTTAAAAAAAAAATAACCCTGGTCGGTCCAACACCTGGGTTTATCAAAAGAAGGAAACTAAAAGATTTATTAGTGTCCATCAACAATTATGATTCCTGTATTTAGTATAATCTTTTTATTTTATTTTTCTTCGTTTGCAAAATAAATTAGTATGGCAACACTGATTATTTGACATTTATAACCATCTTGCAGAGAATGTAAAATATAGAGAAGGTCCAACTACGGACCAGCGTGTGAATTGTCAAAACCTAACAAAATGCGATGAGGGTATTTCACCACAGTCGGCTCGGAAGGAGAAATTTTAACAGTGGCGCGTGAACAGAGCTGAGCATTGTATGAAAATTATGCTCAGAAGTTTGCATTGATATTACAGCCGCATGTTAGCTTATATTTTTATACGTTTATATGCAATCATATTCATAGATATGAAATTCATTTTCTGAATATCTATGATATCATAAAAATTTACTACATTTTAATTAAAATATGCTACTTCAAAGGAATATTTGCAGTTGCTTTTTAGATATTGCTTATGTTTGATATTATGAAATGCTTTCATATAAGTACATATATATGCATATTTATGTATCTGCTATCTTTTACTATATACATACATACATAAGTATATAACACACTAACATAATATCTTAAAAATCTTAATATATTTAAATAGTAATATATGCAAATCACACCTTTCATGATTTAAAGCTTACTTACATACATATGTATGTACTTATGTAAGTAAAATTCAAATTCAAATCAAGTTATTATCATTTATCAGTAATAACATTTGCGCGCACTGCTCTATATGTACATACATACATATGTGTTTATGACATTGCCACACAAATGATAAATACACAAACCTATATTCATATATTCGTACACATGTAAATTTGTCACCCGCAAAAACTACAAACATTGTTTTATACAAACAACAATCGTCACAAGTCAATATGTCAGCCCAATAGGCGAAGCTCAAATTTATAGTAAATCAAACAACAACATCATTTTCATTCATGAACGCAGGCGTGCTTTTAACAAGCAACCTCGATTCATTCATAAAAACAGACACCCTCTCATCTTCCCGAGCATGCGTTTGCCTACAAGCTTCTTTTCGCGACGATGGCAAAAGCTAAAAATCATAAATTGAACAAATTTCTGATATTCCCTCTAGAAGGGAAAAGTTGCAACCCCGCAAACCCACAAAACACAGAAAAAATTGACAAAAGCGGCAACAAAGCTTTTGTCCATTTAAAATATTTTTCAATTTTAAAATATTTTTCAATTTTAAAACATTTTTCCATGACGAAAATCTCCGTCAATATGTATGCATGCTCATATATAAACATACATATTTACGATAGTTTGTGGGCAAAGCTGTTAGAGCGGCAAGGGAATCGGTGACAATCGGCGGCCGTTCGTTATTTTTTTCGGCATAGCTCGGTTTTTCTACCAACAACACAATGTTGTGACGCTTTGTCGTCGCGTCAGTCCTTCGACACAGTGACTCTTTGACAAGAAAACAAAAAACGTGAGCTTCGGCCATTGGTTGTCCGTGGCAACGGAGATTTCCCATGAAACCATGAGTGTACATATTTACATACAAATGTTGCATGTAGACAAATAAATAATTATAATGGGTACTTTCATATTTGTTTACATGCACACTTAATTAAATATATAATATGTATAAGAATATTTGCGACCGCTTGGTCTTTTCTTTAACAGGTTATGTCAAGCAAGAGGTGTGCAAAATCAAACCCAGAAATCTGACTGAACTGAAGCAGTCCATTAAATAGATATTGAGGCAATCCCGAATTAGGGGTCGCATATGCGTGGTTGAGTATGGAAGAATAATTAATTGTTTAAATAAATAAAATTTTCTATACAATAACAAAATTTAATGTAATGCATTGACTGAAAAGAAACTTATTGCGGTTTAATTTTGTAGCACGATTCGTTAGCCACCCTGTATAGGAAGAATATCTTCAAATTATATCCAAAGTCGTTTGCGCATTGTAAATATACGAATCTGTAAGCGTACATTCCTTAACATTGAAATTAGCATTATTTTTCTCAATTAACATTGAAAATGCTCAATTCTGCTATTTTTCAGTCCCCTGATGCTAATTGTGGACATTTGGTGAAATACCCTCATCGTTTTCAGTACCCCTTCGAAACGTGAAATATTTTGCTAATGGCCGCACTGTGAACCTTCTCTATAATCTACATTCTCTGCATCTTGTTATTGTGAAAATCACAAAAATTGAATAATTAAAATATTGAAATAAAGCTATTTTTTATGATATAATATAAAAAAATGTGTAAAAACGAATTAGTGAAGTGTTAGTGGATATAAAAGTTAAAAATATAAGTGTATAATTCATTCTATAACGAAAAAATACGTACTTTAAATAGTCGAAGTTTTGAACTTTAAACTCAAATATCTCGAAAACCATAGGTTTCCCGCGTCTATATCTATATATATTATTGATCTGGAGGATCTCCTCTATCCGCCCATACCCATTTTATCCCCGAAAACGTGGGACGTTATTCTAAAACCGACCCCTTTAATATTTACAAAATATTCTCTTTTATCATCAGATACTTCCACAGACTTTTACAGATAAGAAAAATAAAATAAGAAATGGTGACATTACAACGTTCGCTCCGAATTACCTTTTCAATTTCTTCAACTAGTGCAATCATTTTTTCAGGTCCTGATAAGATACCATGAAGCAAAACCACCGGCTTGTATGCAGCCCCGTTCGATATTAATTCGAATAAAAACAATAAAAATAGTTTCATTATAGAATACTCTTCTCACAATTAAACGAGTCTGCTACACGTTCAATATAAATTCAACGCGATCCAGTATCCCGATATATATTGAAAGTGTAGCAGGCATTATTTATTTATTACGATCCACATCACAATATTTATATAAATATGTTGAAATCCGGTTCGCGGATCGCACATTAAACGTTCAAATTAAACACATCATCTAAGACATTTTGTATGTAAATTCACGATACGACAAAACAAAATATTGAAAATAATTTAAAAAATCCGAATTTTGTTTAATTGTATTATTTGTTTACACGTATATATAAATTCTACTCTTTTCAAAGATCCGGTGAATTCCTTACAATAGTAGCTGGAATTTTTTTGATTCCATGTTTCCATTGATTTTTTTTTGGTTTGAAACCATAATAACTCTTGTTCAGCCCATGTTATAAATAAACACCGAACAAAAAATTAAACAAATAATAAGGCAAAACTATTGTTTAATATATTTGTTTCAAAAACTCGATTTATTTCGAATTAATACTGACATTATTTATATCGAACGTGTAACATTCACTCCCTGTTCATTAAGCTTCAATATGCATTACGATTCATATATCACCATAAATATTGACCGTGTGACTAAGGATTTTGAAGTCAACATTAGCAATTGAGACTGCCACTGCTAACATATAAACTCGGCTGGCAACAGATATAGTCGCGATTATCGCTGTCAATATTACCAAAAGATACAGAATATTACAAATGATTGGCAGAATAATACTCCTAATATCCTGGTTGCCAGTAATCTAAAATTTTGGTACTTCATTTTTCAATTCTACAAATTATTTTGGACAGTAAAGTGGCAGTTTACACGCAGACTCTTTTGTAACCCAAACTGGTCTATTGCTGGCGAGGGGACGACGAGGAAAGACGAACCGACCGTGCCACTCGTGCTCGGGTGGCTTGCTTTGTGTTCTTGCTCGTAACAGCTCGCTGCTACCGTTTTCAGTATTCCTTTTCACTTTCAAATTCTTTGAACGGTTGCAAGAGCGCTCGGGTTCAAATGAATATATACCATTCGTTTAAAAATTTGAATTCTATTATCTATTTTTTATATGTAATATGCAAATATGTATGCATAGAATAATAAAAACATTTTGAAAATTTGTATAAGAGGAAAATATTAAGATACTCAAAAATATACAATTTACATTTTTAATAACATATAGCGGTATTAAATGTAATAATATACCAGTATACATATAACAATTCTAATAAAAATGGTAATTTTACCTTCTTATATTAACATAAAATATTAAGATGCTTTCATATAAATCCCTTGCGGTTAGGATTTAGTTCGAATATCATTTTATTTAAAACAATAATTGTAATTAATTTAGGGATGTTTTATATTTAATATAAAGAGAGAAAAAGATTAGAAAATTCCGGTTAAAAATTTGGCATTGAAAATATTAGTAGGGGGTATTCAATACATTCTGGTGGATTAGGGAATTCCCGACTTAAGTATTTCTTTGAAATTATTAAGCGGTTAGGTATTATGCATATTGTTCTACCATATTCATGGTAATTCATTGCAAACAAAATGTGAGACCATCATCCCAACATACAAATGAAATATGCAACAAGCTCTAAGTGTTGCGCAGGCGAACCGCACAAATATTTTCGAAAATTTTATGAAAAGGAATGACAGAAAAACTCGATTTAAGTTGCTAGACTGTTTTTGCTCGTGTGTGTGCACAGAGCGACACCAAAAGAGAATTTGCCGAAAACGAGGGTCAAAAGAGTTTGTGTGTAAAAGCCCACTTAAGCCACCAGCGATTAAGTATAATATTAACCGGGTATTGAGAAAATGTCCCAAAACATAATTATGGCCATATATCGGCATTATAAAAATTTTAAATTATGAATAATTTTATGATAACTGACTAATATTTTTTTATTTCATTGCCATTGTAGCTAACAATAACAGCTGAGGCTTCAGTGTTGACATGGTGAGAAAGTCTTTTCATATGAGACTTGCTCTATCTGTGGATTGATGAGGCAACTGAGTCAATTCTTAGATCGCGTTCAAGATAATTTCTGCGAATATACCATAGCGCATTGGTAATTTTGGTCGTTCTGTTGGATAACTGAACTCTTTATTTCCAACTTACTCTTATTTATACAATTTTCTTATTTGCTTAGAGCTAATTCACAATAATGATTAATTCTTACAATAAGGAGAGTGTTAGTTACAATAGTAGCTTATTCAGTAATTGGTTTTATAGTTACTATTGTTTACATTTGGTGGGTGGTCTGAGCTAAACGAAAAAGCATATCAGTTACTAGAAAAAGCAAAGATGCTTATTAAGAGGCTGTATGATTGCTAAGTGCAAAGATACAGTTTTGTTTATAATTAGCGTAAAGCAGCTGTGTGGAGGCTGCCTCTAACTTGTATGAATAGAGGAGGTTCTCTTCCGCGGCATAAAAATTGCACGAGTTAATATCGTTTACACCATATGAGTAATTAAAAATATATTTTAGAGCTGCACCGAAATTCTTAAGACGAACATGTTTACTAATTACTAGTTGTTAGTTGTTTACACATAGCCTATTGTTTGTATATATTTTCATTTCATCATTCTAAGATAATGTTGTTTTGATACATTATGTTCATTTAGAGATAAGCTTGTTTTGATATATTTTCTTTACTGAAAATAAGGTTATTTTGATGTTTGTTTGTTAATGTTAATACGTTCCTTAACTCGGGTTCAGTGTTCTCACGCTGAACGTAAGTTTTTCGCGGTTTACTTCATGCGAATATCAATGCCATGAAGCCGAAGGAAATCGGACACGCAGAAAGTCACATACGCAGCAGTGAGCAGCTTCGCCTTAGGTTTAGTTTTAAGTTTAATTAGATTTAAGTACTCAGTTCTGTTAAGGAACTCACCAGGTGCAACTCACTAATAAAAACAAAAACAAAAAAAATTGTAATAATGTTAACATATTGGGAAAAAATTAATTGAAGACGATATAAACAACTTCATTTAAATCATTTTCCAAATATCGAATTTTTGCGAAGCAATTTCATTCATTCTAATAATCCTATGAGTAATAGGAAACTAGAAGAGATTAAAAAAATTACCCATAAAAACAAATAATTTTAAGCTAGATGATTACAAAAATTGGTGGTCCGATCAAAGCCTAATAAAGAAAATGTCGTTCAGAGAATCTGAAATCAAAGCGCTTATAGAGTTTGCAGTTAACACTGCATTTACAAATCAGGCTCAAAGTTTTGAACAAAAACTGAAAGATATAGAGAGTCGTTTTGCAAAAACATCGGTAACGGTACTCGAGATAGAACTATTTAGAGATGCTGAGATAATACCAGGTGTGAGTTGCGAAGAGACTTTAGACGTAGGGAAGTCAGTACCTTTGAGGGAAAACATGCGACGTATGTCTCATGGCGTTAGGCTGCTCACACAGCCTATAAAGTGTTTGAGAGTTATGTAGAAAGTTACAAACACTACCAGACCTAAGGTTTTATCAGAAAAAGAAAGGAATTCGCCGACATGGTGCTGTCGTCATACGACACAACACTGAATTTTTAAAGAAAATAGGAGCACATTCCCAAAACGAGAGTCACCTCAACCAATGGACATTGACAGTTCATCCCGATTCAGACAGCCCGTCCAACAAAAAAATTAAGGTTTCTGTTTTTATGAAAAACCTTCTAATCAGGTCATTAAAAGGATAAATCATATTTCACTAAATAATAGTGCTCCTACTCAAGAGGAATTCGAATATCGAACTACAGCTAAATCAGAGGCTGATGACATTACTGATGAAACTAATCAATATGATGATGTACATTTCTTAGGCACAGCTTCCTACTACCGTTTTTTGAACGAATGATAGCAGGCAGAATCTTATTGCTATCGCAGCTACTGTGTCAATAACAGGAGCTTCAAAGAATTATATTCAACCGTTAACCGAAAAACTGAACTCTGTTTAAAAGAAATGCCTTACGCATATTTTCAAAACCACAACTTTTTTATACTACCAAATCTGTAAATAGTTGATATGCTCTCAGCATTATTCACAGAATTATTGATGATCTGCTTCGGAAGCAAATTGGAAAATCATGCTACGTTTATGTAAATGATGTTATCATTTTCTTGAAGAGCACGGTGAACTATGTAAAATATAATATAATATATCGCATGGCTATTGCATAAACGCTATACTCCTGTTTCGCGAGAAAAGTCGCGATTTTTCAAAGAAAAAGTCGAGTATCTTGGATTAGTGGTCTCTAGAGGACACATTACAACAGAACCCAGAAAAAAAGAAACCAAAATTTGTATGCCAATTGTTTTATTTTCTCACAAAATATTTGTGAATGAATTAATTTTCATGTTTTAAATAAAATGATATTCGAATTAAACTAAAAAAGGATAGGAATGCAGAAAGGTGTAGCAGCGAATTGTTACGAAAAAGAACCTATAGTGTACCACACGAGCGCAAGCGACGTAATTGGAAAGGCAGTCGTGTTAAACAATTTTATATTGGCAGATATCGTCGACGAATTCATAATTGGAGTAGACTTTCTAGCGAATCAAAGATTCAAAATTGACATGGAGGACAGGATTATGACCTTTATAAATATCAAAGTGCCACTTATGTTCGGTTACGATAACATGAGTAATAACAACAGAGAGCCAGCAGTTTCCAACAAAAAAAGAAGCAGTTAATGGAGTTGGAATGGAATCGAACCATCCGCCACTGCTTTCAGCGTTGGTGATGGTCTATGGCGATTTATCGTAATGCCCTTTGGATTATGTAACGCTCCTGCTACCTTTAAGAGACTTAACTACCAGGTATTAATCGGATTACAGTGGAAGATCTGTTTGGTATAGCTCGACGATATTATCCTGTTGGGTTAAAGCTTTTAAGAACACCTCAAGAACTCACTAGTGGGTATGCAGAAGGAGGCGTTATGTCACAAGTCATTGACGGGCATGAGAAAGTGGTTGCGTATTTCAGCAAGATAATAAGCAATCCAGGGAGAATTTATTGTGTAACTCGAAGGGAATTACTGCCGCTGCATCAAACATTTTCACAAGTACCTTTAAAGCCATCGATTTCGGGTGAGAACAGATCATGCAGCATTAAATGGCTTTTACAATTCAGGACCCCAGAAGGATAGTTGGCACCTAGGATTGAGAGACTCCCAAGTTACGACTTCTTTATAGAATATCGCAAACGCAGTAGTCAGGGAAATGCGGATGAGATGTTCCCCCTACCCTGTAGTTTGCAATGCAGACACTACTCAAAGGCTGAGACTAAAGACATTATCGATGTCCAATTAATTGACTTTAACATCAAACTGAGATCCGGAGGGGCTACGGAAATGTCAGCAAGAAAATCCAGATTTGAAAAGTATAATAAATGCATTGAAGATGAATAACCGTCCAACGAGAGAAGAAATAGCTGCAGAAAGCCCAATCGCAAAGGCTTATTGGGCACAACTTAACGTTAGTGTCTGGCTGCTTGCATCACATATGGGGAAGCGAAGATAAGCAAAGCTTCCGAGCTTTGATGATTGTTTTGAAAATAGGAATTCCTTATAAGCCCAACGAGATGCACAACGATCCAAGTGGAGGATACATGGGTATCACTAAAACCGTTGATAAAGAATGATTTTATTGGATTGTTTGTCGTCAATGAGTAACGGAGTGGATCGCCAATTGTGTCGAGTGTATTGCTGCTTAAGGGGCGTGGTCCAGGAGTCATGGTCATATGAAGCGAATTACCACTGATGTGGCAGGTCAGTTAATTTGGCAACAAATGTGTTTTGGTCGTCATGGATTATTTCATCAAATGGCCAGACGTATAAGTAATTCCTAATTAAGAGGTAGGAACACTAGCGGCTGTATTCATCAACACTTGGGTAGGGAGATATGGTCTTCCAGTAGAATACATTCTGACCAAGAGAGAAATTTTGAATTAGCTCTAATTCAGGGGATGTGCCAGAAACAGGGTATGCGGAAAACCCGTACAAGAACATTTGAGGAAAGTTATGGTGAGACAGCACACCAACGTAAAGTGTGATTGGCAAGGACCATACCAGGTTATCAAGCGACTCAACGGTGTAGTGTATCGCATACAGACCATTTGAAGACCAAGGAATAAAATGAAGGTGGTTCATCTGGAACGGCTGCAGCGTTTGATACCGCAAATATGTCTAATCGGGACGATCAGACTTAGGTAGAAGGCAGTGTGACGAACACGAATGATAGAACCTAATCGAATCGACGATAGATTGCCAAAAGCAACTAGTTAGCGAATTCGTAGTTGCCAGAATGTTCTAGAAGCAATGTTTTGTTAAAAATTTACTATATAAGGGCTGCCGGATTGTGCAGCAGACACAATTCTAATTAGAGTGGTAGCGAGTAAAGAGCAATTGAGCTATAAGTAATAAGTTGTAAACTCGCATAACATGTAATATGTGTTAAGTTATTGGAATTAGAAATAAGGATAAGTATATAGTCATTAATTTGGGACTTTTATTTAACAATTCGGTGATCGAGCTCAAGAGTGAATTACAAAGTAGACGATTTATCGAAACATCCGTTGCTATATGTAGTCTGATACTCTCCTCCACTAAATTCATAGCAACAGTCAAGGACGTTTAAAATCCTGACTGTCAAAAACCCTAAGAATTTAGGCATTACATTTGATATACGACAACGTTCAATGTCAAAGTACAGAGACGCAGCTCCTGAGGAAAGGACAAAGAAGGGTTTTTGGCAACATACAAGAAATTGGGCCGGCCGGTCATCAACTTCGCTGTACCGATATGTTCATCTGGATGTAGTGAATCTTCAGACACACTCCGGACTTTACACGATGCCTCTTAATGCTCCCGAAACACAATGCACTCCTTTCTAAGCAGTTTCCGCTGGGGTGATTTCGTAGAAACTGTAGTTGGAAGCAAGTTCGTTCTTCTGGTCTATTTTAGCACAAAATTTTATTGTTAACATTTCTTCATCTTAACTTAAAATCTTTTGTTTGGTTGGAAAATGTCATCAGCTGAAATTTTAACATTTTGTTTCGTTACCTTAACATAGGTAACCCTTACAAGACGCGTATCTATTAGCAAACGTATTAACGACTTGTTATTGTTCACTTATGCATATCTTAAACTATTTGTTACTTTGTTCAGATAGTGGGAAATAAAGGTACACATCGCCATTTGATGTTCAATGGTTTTCTCGCTAAGTTACCTCTTATATGCGTCCCTTGTTTGTTATATTTTGGATTAACATTTTGTTAACAAGATACATCGGTAAACAAATCTGTTTACAGTCTGTTAAAGGCTACAAATACTTTTGTTAGCGAATAGGTTACCTCTATGTTATCCATAACGAAAGTTTTTGTTATTCAAACTTCTGTTAGTGTTATTTTTTTGATTAGCAGTTTGTTACACTTAACATATAAACATGTTAGCGGTTTTGTTACTTCTTTGTTAGCTATAACGAGCATATCTGTTACCTCGATTTTCCTCGATATGTTAAAATATTTGTTACCCATTTGTTAAATCTACAAATTCAGATGTTAGCGTATCGGTTATCTTCTTGTTACCATAACCAATTCTTATTATTTTAACTAATATACTATATTTTTTCTATTATTCGATTTATTTAGTTATAAAAACGTATTATACGTCAAACGTATAATATTTAAATTCATTATTAATAATTATATGTATATATTTGACTTATAAATATATATACGAGGAGGATTTAAAGTAAAAGGTCAGTTTTTATTTTTCGCGATCTCTCTACGTTCGATTATCGATATTTTGTTTTTGTTATAATCGGACAAATATGTTTATCATGTGCTTGCATTAAGAGCCAATTTCCATTATACTGTAACAGATTTCTCGATAAATCGTCTAACTATAACTCACTCTTGAGCTCGATCACTGGATTGTTAAATTAAAGTCCCAATTTAATACTATACACTTATCTTTATTTCCAATTCTAACAACTTAACACTTATTGCTCGCTATTCAAACTTATAACTTATTGCTTATAGCTTAATTGCTCTTTACACGGCAACACTCTAATTAGATCTGTGTTTGCTGCACAGTCTGGCAGCCCTTATATAGTAAATCTGTAACAAAACATTGCTTCTAGAACATTCTGTCAACTACGAATTCGCTAACTAGTTGCTTCTGGCAGTTTATCGTTGATTCGATTTTGTTCTATCATCCGTGTTCGTCACACTGCCCTCCACCTAAGTCTGATCGTCCCGATTAGACATATTTGCGATACCAAACACAAAGCTTTTATGTCCCCCATCTCGTCTTCTAAGCTGGTGCTGACATCGTTAGCCGTCCTTCTATTCTTGGAGTTGATTCCATCCGTTTTCCGGATACTCAGTTTCTGGTACATCCCTTGACTTAAAGAGGACTTGAGATTCCATTCTTGATCAGAACGTTACTCCATTGGAACACCGAATCTCGTTACCCACTTGTTGATGAATGCCTCCGCCACTGGTTCAGTCTCTTGGTTAGGAATTGTGTATACTTATGGCCAATCCTTGAAATGGTCCTTGACTACCAAAATATGACTATTTCCTAATTTATTGGTGGGGAATGGACCATCTTCATACACGCCTATTTTCTCAACTGGCGCACGCGAATTGTGCTGTTTCATCTGCCCATGACTCCTGGACCTTGATCCTTTAGCTACAATGTTCTCAGCATATTTCGCAATCCTTTCTATAGCTGATTGACAACCAGTCCAATTAAACCTTTGCTTCAAATTCTCCAAGGGTTTCATGTCTCTCAAGTGCCCGCCTCTTGGACATTTGTACTGCACGTTAAGAACATCAGGAATTCCTACCCTTGGAACAACCATAAGTACTCGGAAGGTTTGGCCATTTTCGCTTTTCCATACTCGATGCAAGCAGCCATACACTAACTTTATACTGCTCCGTTCTGCCCAATATGATTTTGTGACTGGCCTTCCTGTAGTTATTTCTCCAATCGTTAAACATTGGCTCAACTCCACTTCATGTAAGGCACTTTCCAATTCTGGATCTTCTTGCAAAGAGTCATCCGTTTCAGGTTCAATTTTATGCTGATCTTCCGCCTGTGATGGTATACACGCTTCCTGCTCTTCCAACTGTACGGACACTTGTGCTGGTATCCAAGCTTCTTGCTCATCTAACTGTGAGGAACCTTTTACTGGTTCACACGCTTCCTCCTCTTCCAACTGTGAGAACACCTGCCCTGACATACGCAGTTCCAGCTCTTTCGACTGTGAGGACCCTTGTACTGGTACACACGCTTCCTCCTCTTCCGACTGTGAGGACACCTGCGCTGGCATGCGCCCGTTCAGTACTTCCGACTGCGAAGACACTTTTGCTGGCATACAACCTTCTTGCTCTTCATACTGTGAAGATCCTGGTTCACATGCTTCCTCCTCTTGCCACTGTGAGGATACCTGCGCTGACATATGCACGTCGAGCTCTTTCGAGGCTGACAACTGTGCTGAAAAACGTGCATCTTGCGCTGCGAACTGCTCTTCCAAAAGCGTTGACAATCGCGTTTCCATTTGAGACTAACGTGTATCCTGTTCTTTAAACTGTGTCGACAGTAGTGTTTCCCGCGCTTTAATTTGTGTCGATATGTGCGTTATTGCGGCAAAAACAGTGTTTATGGCCACAATCCTTGACGAGCATTGAGCCTCTTCCTTTCCTTCTATCTTTGTTGTCTCTTCTTCTAATTTCATGTGAATGACATATTCCTCCACATTAATGTTTTCCGCCTCCATGGCCTCTCTCAACCGTGATTGTAATTCAGTTTTTAATCCATTAGTCGCCAAACCACGTTGCTCCAGCTCCTTTTTCAGTTGTGGAATCTTCAGATCGTTAAACTTGGCCATTTTCAAATAATTATCTCCTTGGAATTTATTTGACAATCCCACTTCTGACACCAATTGTAACGGATTTCTCGATAAATCGTCTAACTATAACTCACTCTTGAGCTCGATCACTGGATTGTTAAATTAAAGTCCCAATTTAATGCTATACACTTATCTTTATTTCCGATTCTAACAACTTAACACTTATTGCTCGCTTTTCAAACTTATAACTTATTGCTTATAGCTTAATTGCTCTTTACACGGCAACACTCTAATTAGAACTGTGTTTGCTGCACAGTCTGGCAGCCCTTATATAGTAAATCTGTAACAAAACATTGCTTCTAGAACATTCTGGCAATTACGAATTCGCTAACTAGTTGCTTCTGGCAGTTTATCGTTGATTCGATTTTGTTCTATCATCCGTGTTCGTCACAATACTATGTTCGCACCGAATTGAAATCCTCTTGAAAACACAATTTGTGGATTGTGGAACCAAAGTCGTTCTGACCGACATTGTGTGTTTTCGATGAGTTTTCATTAAAGTTCAAACATCTATTTGTTTACATTTGTTATGTACCCTACAAGAACAGTGACGGTCATCTGATGGGTAATATAACAGTCATAGCTAAAAAAATTTTGTCAGCGCGCAGAACAAAGTTTCTATGATTTTCTTAAGATCCAGGTTTTCTTTTTGTTTGTTTGTTTGTTTTGTTTTTTCTGAGTCATTGCTGACCATATATCCGTCATAGCTGAAAATTTCCAGTTATGACTGAAACGCTACCAGAAGTGAAAAATTCTTTTGCACAGTATATAATAAAATTTTTATTTCTTTAATAAATTTCGAACTTTTAATCAAAATTAGTTATAATAATATACTTAAATATAAAAAGGAATGCAAAAAAAAATATAATAAAATATGAAAATATAAAAATAAATTTTCACTTGATGCCATCTCCTTCTCTCAATAGCTCTGCGTACGTCTTTCTCCAATCAGTGGATAGTTCTGAATTTAAAAATGCAAATATAAATTAACAGTACAGTGAACCCATCAGCAGTTTCTTGTAGGGTACGTTTAGGCCAATTTTGGAATGTAAACAAATTGTCAACTGACATTTAGGGCTGGCAAAATATGTCTTCTAATAATATCGATTAAACTAGAGCAGGCACCGATTATAATGAGTGGAATGTAAGTTTTCAAGGGGTTTTCAGCGAAAACTGTGTTTTCGTTTGACAGATTTTGTTTGGATGAAAACACAAGTTTTCGCCTGAAAACCTCTTTTGTCTATAAAAACACGAATTTTGTGTCGGTGCGAACATAATATTAGAGTAATACCGTTTGCATTCTTCAAAAGAATTGACCACCTTTATCTTAAAGTGAAAAATAACAAATATTTTTTGCACAGTATTAAAAACAATTGTAGCTTTCAGTGAGGACTTTGCCTGGCTTTAACTCCACTTTCAATACCTTTCATATTAGATCCATTATCGTACCCTTGTCTTCTTATGTTTTCTAAAGACAATCCAAGTGCTGACAATTGTTCTACGATAATTTCTGTTAGGGCCAGACCTGTAGATTTCTCGATTTGTATAAATCCTAAAAAACTTTCATTTATTACAATTTCTGATTGTTCTTGAATGGTCTTGTGATTGAATAATATAAAAGGTACCTTATTATCATGGTCATCTGCTCAGTTTTACTAGCGTCTGGAGTACGATCTAATATAATAGAATACTATTTCGATGTAATGATAGCATCCATAATATAATGTTTTTTGTATGCCTCTGAAATTGTATTAATAAACTCATTTTGAATTTTTTCACCTAAGAAGGTTGCTTGTTTCTCCTCTTTTTTCAAAATTCTGCGTACATGTTCCTGCATAACGTCATCAAATTCGGCTAACAACTCTTCTAGTATTTAAAAATTACCATTGTTATGTTGATACAGATTATCTGAAATACCTTGAAAAGCCAAGCTATTTTTAGCCAACATTTTGATGATTGAGGCAATTTGTCCCAATATTCTAATCCAGTGTTCTATTTCTGATTTAATTATCCTCTTATTAATAGCCAATTTCGATTAGTAGTTTGTTTTTGATAACTGAAAAGATTATTCACGTTTATTGTGTGCTCTTCGATTTTTGACTTTTGAAAGAAATAGATCAAGGAATATGTATTAAATTTTTCGTATAGGAATAAAGTGCTCCAAGGCAAAGTGTTTATAAATGGTACAAGCGCTTTACAGAAGGTCGAGAAGGTGTTGATGACGATGAAAAGCAAGAGTGTCGCAAGAGTTTCGCTCTTTGGCCAAAAACAAAATCGTAATCATGCCTCAACCACTGTATTCACCAGATCCCTGTGACTTTTTCTTATTCACAAAACTGGAGAAACCAATGAATAAATAAGTACTTTTCAAAAAAATTCAAAATTCACCTCTTCCTTTGAACCAACCTCTTTTTTTATTATTATTTTTTAATAAATAATTTTTAACATATGTTTTTTAATAACTGGTCGTTGTATTTTGATGTTGTAATTGTTGTTGAAGATAATGTTGTTTTTTATGTTCTTTGCTGTTGTAATTCCTGTTTTTTACTGTTGATTGACGCTAATATTTGCCCAAGTCACCATTGTTGCCACAAATGTTACATTTCGCTAATGTGTTGATATGGTGACTGCCTAAACAATCAATCGGGCAGACTGGATGGCTGATAGGATACAATTGCCAACAAAACTAGACAATTTTGAAATTACGGGATCGGACGGAAGAGTAGTACAAAACTCAATCAAAATCTGCCCCATTACCTTAACTTCCCCCAAAGCGGATAAGCGCATTGAAGCAGAAGTTATTGTCTTACCACAACTAAAAAATTTGTTTCCAAACTATCATATAAATAGCAACCATTGGCAAAAGGTTTCACACCTAAAGCTAGCAGAACCCAACTGCGACACTCCTGCTCAAATATATCTTCTATTAGGCAGCGATCTCATACCACAAATAATACCCGAAGGTATTGAGAAAATTTCGAATACACTTCTGGCACAAAATAAAATTCACAATTAAAGAAATTTTGGGAGTTAGAAGAGCTCCCCCCATATCAATCACAGCCCCTGAACATCAGCAATGTGAAGACTTTTACAAAGCCACAACTACTAGATCAGATAATGGTCGGTTAGTCGTACGATTACCACTAAAACAACAATTTCCTAACACACTCGCCTTAGGCCACTCTCGCACCTCTGCAATACAGCAGTTTTTAAGTATGGAAAAAAACCTACTTAAAAAACGTGAGTTCAAACTAGAATATGATGGAGTGTTGGAAGAATACCTTCATTTGGATCACATGGAGGTAGTAAGTCCATGCTTCACTTTACTTGCATCACTTTACTTGCCACATCATGCAGAAGTAAAGCCAGATAAAAAAAAAATTAAAGTAAGAGTTGTCTTCAATGCCTCAAGATCCACTAGCTCGTAGAGTTCCCTAAATGATATCCTATTTGCGGGAATGTACGTACAAATACGTAAGTACGTACAATGGAGACGTCGAAAAAATTTATAGACAAATAGTCGTACATAAAGACGATCAAGATTTTCAGCGAATTACTTTTCGAAAATCCACCAACAGCCCACTACGCGACTACAAATTAAAAACAGTGACCTTCGGCGTTAACTGTGCTCCATTCTTAGCCATTCCAACACTCCACGAATTGGCAGAAAACACCAAGTCAGAATTTTCTCTGGCAACCCAGGTGTTAAAAACATAAACGTATTGTAACGGATTTCTCGATAAATCGTCTAACTATAACTCACTCTTGAGCTCGATCACTGGATTGTTAAATTAAAGTCCCAATTTAATGCTGTACACTTATCTTTATTTCCAATTCCAACAACTTAACACTTATTGCTCGCTATTCGAACTTACAACTTATTGCTTTTAGCCTTATTGCTCTTTACACGGCAACACTCTAATTAGAACTGTCCCTGCTGCACAATCCGGCAGCCCTTACATTGTAAATTTTTAACAAAAGTTCGCTACTAGAACATTCTGGCAACTACGAATTCGCTGTACTCGTGTTCGCCACACTGCCCTCTACCTAAGTCTGATCGTCCCGATTAGACATATTTGCGGTACCAAACGCTGCAAGCCGATCCAGATGAACTATGTTCATTTTATTCCTTGGTCTTCCAATGGTCTGTATGCGATACACTACATCATTGAGTCGTTTAATAACCTGGTATGGTCCTTCCCAATTACACTGTAATTTGGGAGACAGCCCTTTCTTTCGTTGTGGGTTATATAACAATACCCAATCGCCTTCAATAAAACCTTCAGAGTTTATTGCCTTGTCGTATTTTGCTTTCATCTTATCGCTCATAATTTTGGTGCGCTGTCTCACCATAGCATGTATATCCCTCATCTCGTCTTCTAGGATGCTATTGAACTCCTTAGTATTCCTTCCTCCGTTGGCGTTAATTACAAATTTTAAACCAATCGGTAGTCGAAGATCATTACCAAAAATTACCCTTGCTGGAGTCTGCTCCGTTGTTTCATGTACAGCAGACCGATAAGCCATCAGGAACAAGGATATATGGGTATCCCAATCTTTCTGATATTTGTCTACAACTTTCCTCAAATGTTCTTCCAAAGTTCGATTGAATCGTTCTACCATGCCATCGGACTGCGGATGTAGTGCAGTTGTACGGGTTTTCCGGATAGCTTTTGGCATATCTCCTGTATTAGAGCTGATTCAAAATTTCTTCCTTGGTCAGAATGTAATGCTATTGGAACACCATATCTCGATAACCAATTGTTGATGAATGCATCCGCTACTGTTCCTGCCTCTTGGTTAGGAATTGCGTATACCTCCGGCCATATGCTGAAATAGTTCGTGACTACCAAAACATATCTGTTTCCTAATTTACTGATAGGAAATGGACCAGCTACATCCATGGCTACTCGCTCAAACGGCGCACCTGAATTGTACTGCTCCATCTGACCGTGACTCCTGGACCGCGGCCCTTTTGCAGCAATTCACTCGACACAATTGGCGATCCATTCTGTAACTGATTGACGACAACCAACCCAATAAAATCTTTGTTTTAATTTCTCCATGGTTTTAGTGATACCCATGTGTCCTCCACTTGGACCGTTGTGCAGCTCGTTGAGAACTTCAGGAATTCTTACTTTTGGAACAATCATCAGAGCTCGTGAACTTGGCCCATCTTCGCTTTCCCATACGCGATGCAAGCAGCCAGACACTAACTTCAAACTATTCCATTGTGCCCAATAAGCCTTTGCGACTGGGCTTTCTGCAGCTTTTTCTTCTCTCGTTGGACGTTTATTCATCTTCAATCCTTGTATTACATTTTTCAAGTCTGGATAATCTTGCTGACATTTCCGTAGCTCCTCCGGATCCCAGTCTGATGTTATGGTCAATTAATTGGACATCGATAATGTCTTTAGTCTCAGCCTTTGAGCAATGTCTGCATTCCAGATTACAGGGACGGCGGGACATGGCGTCAGCATTTCCATGACTACTACCTTTGCGATGTTCAGATAGAAGTCGTAACTTTGGAGTCTCTCAATCCACCGTGCCAACTGTCCTTCAGGGTTCCTGAATTGTAGAAGCCATTTTAATGCTGCATGATCTGTCCTCACCCGAAAACGCTGGCCATAAAGGTACTTATGAAAATGTTTGATGCACTTCACCAACGCCAGTAATTCCCTCCGAGTAACACAATAATTTCTATCTGGCTTGCATATGGTCTGGCTGTAATACGCAACCACTTTCTCATGCCCATCAATGACTTGTGATAGAACGCCTCCTACTGCAAATCCACTAGCATCCGTATTCAAAATAAACGTTGATCCTGGGACCGGGTATGCTAACATTGGCGCAGTACTTAATCACTTCTTCAGAGTTTGGAAAGCCACTTCCTGTTCTTGATTCCATTCAAAAACTCTGTTCTTTTTCGTGAGTTCATGGAGGCTACTAGCTACGCTGGCAAAATTTGGAACGAATAGTCGATAATAAGTACACAGTCCAAGGAAACTCCGCAATTCATGTAAATTTTTAGGATTGGGCCAATCTCTGACTGCCTCGATCTTTTCATTAGCTGTGCAAATGCCCACCGTTTTCACTTTGTCCTAAGTAGCTTACTTCCTTTTTGAAAAGGGAACACTTCTTTGGACTCAGCTTCAGACCAGCGCTAGCTATCCGTTGGAAAACCTCTTCCAAGTTCTTAAGGTGTTCATCGAAGCTTTTCCCCAACACGATGATATCGTCGAGGTATACTAAACAGGTCTTCTAGTGTAATCCTTTTAATACCTGGTCCATAAGTCTCTCAAAAGTAGCAGGAGCGTTACATAATCCAAAGGGCATTACGGTAAATTGCCATAGACCATCTCCAACGCTGAAAGCCGTCTTTTCTTTGTCTTCTTCGTTTACCTCCACTTGCCAATAACCACTTTTCAAATCAAGTGTTGAGAACCATTTTGTGCCTGATAACGAGTCCAGTGTGTCATCGATTCTAGGTAGTGGATAACCGTCTTTCTTTGTTACATCATTCAACCTTCTATAGTCCACACAAAATCTCATGTTGCCATCTTTCTTCTTCACAAGTACTACAGGTGAGGTCCACGGTCTCTCTGATGGTTCGATTACGCCGCTTTCGCTCATTTCACGTATGGTCTGGCTTACAACTTCACGTTTTGCTAAAGGAACGCTTCGAGGAGCCTGGCGGATTGGTCTTGCATCACCTGTGTTAATGAAATGTTTCACAACTTTGGTTCTTCCTGGTTTGGCATCGTCTTTATCAAATATGGATGAGTATCTGAGAAGAAGTTGTTTAGCCATAATTTGATGGTTTGCCTCTAGTTCCTTGGTCCATGCGTTAATTTCACTCGATATATCGTTTTTGTCCATGTAATCTTCCTCAAGATTTCGCAATTTATCACGGCCTCAATCTCTTGACACTGCCCTAATATAGCTCCTTTGGAGAGTTTGATTAGTAACTTGCACTCATTAAGTACTCTTACTGGAACACGTTTATCTTGTCTTGTCATAGCCAGGGTTTTGCCTATAAGTAAGTTTGGTGTGTATTCTTTTGAGGGTTCAACAATCTACCACTTGTTTGACCCATAATCTGCATATATTTCTGCCCAAATAACTGCTTCTGATGTTGGTGGAATCTGCTGGCACTCTGTTGTTATCACTCGTCTAACGTTGTACTTATTATCGTAACCGAACATAAGTGACACTTCCATGTTTCCATAGGACATAATCCGGTTTTTCATGTCAATTTTGATTCCTTGATTCGCTAGAAAGCCTACTCCAATTATGACTTCGTCAACGATATCTGCTACTATAAAATTGTGTAACACGGCTGCCTTCCCAATTACGATCTCGCACGTTACCTTTCCGAGAACTAGGGTATCTTCTCCAGTTGCAGTACGCAACTTTGCCCCAGCTAACGGTTTCACTTCTTTTTCAACCAGATCAGATCGAATTATGGAATGTGATGCGCCCGTATCCACAGTCAGTATACGCTTTTTACCGTTTACACATCCACTAACGGTAACGTTATTCGTATTCCTGCTTATTTGTGAAATGGAGATTACAGGGCATTTACTTGCGGGAGCCAGCCCGTGCCCTTTTCGGCTGGCTCGCTTTAGTTTAACGATTGGTTTGATTTGACATTTGCTTGATCTTCCTCAGCTTTGCGTTTACGTCCAACTGGATTATTTGGCTGGTTACAGTTGCGTGCAATATGGCCACTTTTTCCGCAGTTGAAGCATTTAAGCACACCATCATTTTTCTTATACGCTTCCGTAGATTTTTCCGGTGCTTTCTGCATGTTGTCCATTTTTTTAAGTAGTTGGTTCACCCACGTGTGTTCCTCTATTTCTACTTTGTGAGCTTTAAATTGATTTTGATTGCAAAACAGAGATGCAGTTTCCCGTGTCAGAGCATACGAAACGGTTTCTGCAAACGTCAATTTTGGACATGCTACTGCAGCGAATCGTGTAGTGTTATCTCGTATTCCATTGACGAAAGTCTGAATTTTCGTGTCCTCGATGTATTCCATGGATTTATGTGCAGAGTCTCATTGGCTTTCTGGCGGCGATTTCGCAATTCGATTTGAAAGATCTGCTTCCTGTGCTCACTACCATACCGTCTTTCTAATGCACCCATCAACGTTTCATAACTACTCGCCTCGCAGTTTGGAATGGTCTGTAATATCTCTGCTGCAGATCCTTTTAATGCAACGAACAATGCAGCTACTTTATCTTCAGCGTTCCAATTATTTGAAGATGCCGCCTTTTCGAATTGAAGTTTAAAAACGGGGAACGGAACAGTGCCATCAAAGGATGGAGGTTTTACCTTGGCAGAAGCTGACGACATAATCGGCCGATTTAATTGTAGCTCACGGAGACGATCTCTCAATTCATCTACTTCAGTTTTAATTCTATCCCGCTCTTCCGAAATCTGTGAGGACACTTCTGCTATTTAGGAGGTCACCTGCGATATCCGCGCATCCTGCTCTTTCAACTGTGAGGACACCTGTGCTGATATAAGTGCATCTTGCGCTGCGAACTGCTCTTCCAAATGTGTTGACAATCGCGTTTCCATTTGAGACATACGTGTATCCTGCTGTTTAAATTGTGTCGACATTTGCGTTGACATTTGAGACATCTCTTTCCCCATCTACGATATTGCAGCAAAAATCATGT
The DNA here is from genome assembly GCF_042242935.1 of Bactrocera oleae. Taxonomy (NCBI): domain Eukaryota; kingdom Metazoa; phylum Arthropoda; class Insecta; order Diptera; family Tephritidae; genus Bactrocera; species Bactrocera oleae. The sequence continues at coordinate 55,095,730 of NC_091537.1, read as the reverse complement.
TTATGTCCACAATCTTTGACGAGCATTGAGCCTCTTCCTTTTCTTCAATTTTTGTTGTCTCTTCCTCCATGTGAAAGACATATTCCTCAACATTAATGTTTTCCGCCTCCGCTTCTCTCAACCGTGATTGTAATTCAGTTTTTAATCCATTAGTCGCCAAACCACGTTGCTCCAGCTCCTTTTTCAGTTGTGGAATCTTCAGATCGTTAAACTTGGCCATTTTCAAATAATTATCTCCTTGGGAATTTATTTGACAATCCCACTTCTGACACCAATTGTAACAGTTTTCTCGATAAATCGTCTAACTATAACTCACTCTTGAGCTCGATCACTGGATTGTTAAATTAAAGTCCCAATTTAATGCTATACACTTATCTTTATTTCCAATTCCAACAACTTAACACTTATTGCTCCTTGTCTGGAAGTCACAGTCTTCCACAAGCATGCGAGTCACTATCACAAGTGGTACAAGCCCTCAAAACCGCAGGGTTTTCGTTGAAAAAGATAACGGCGACCCAACCTAATACTTTAAAAAATATACTAAATAAAAATTTGTTAGATACTAATTTCTTTAAATCCAAAAAAGAAAGTATAACAAAACATATAACAGCTTTCATACACTACAGAGCAAATATCTGCATTAGCCGCCATAACAAAACGACAAATTCTATCTTCTATGGCAAAGCTTTTCGACCCCGCAGGATGGCTTTCGCCAATTATGATACAAGTCAAAATCCTAATACAAGAATTATGGCTAGATAGAACCGACTGGGAGGAACAAGTAAAACCACTTCATTTAGAAAAATGGTCCCAGTTCGCGAACAATCTAAATGATATCTCACAGATACAAATCCTAAGATGGATATATTATGTCGGAGTACAAAGTCGAACTACACGGTTTCTGTGTTGCCTCTGAATAAGCATATTGCGCCACCATATATGTTCCCACACAGAGCAACGTTGCGACCACAAGCCACTTACTAGTAGCAAAAGCAAAAGTAGTTCCTCTAAAAATAATAAGTCTACTACGACTTGAACTATGTGGCGCGCTACTACTTTCCACATTAGTATCCATAGAGCAACTGCATTTAAAAATGGTTAGAAAAGTCACCACATGCATGGAAGACGTATATTTCCAATCGAATGCCTCAAACCTAGTAGGATCAGCTACTTGGTGACATGTCGTCAGTGCTGACAATCCTGCTGGTGGAATGGATCCTGATAGTTCACTAATCTCCCAATTCTTGGCCACAATCGCCCATGCGCGATATAATTGCCCCAGAAAGTCGAAAAATCTTTTTCACAAAACAGTGAAAGCGCGCTACTTCCGCCGCGATATATCACTATTGAGAGAATCAAAACCTATTGATAAGAGAAGTCCTTTCTTAGTTCTAATGAAATCTCGACTTGCCACGTTACTCATCAGTTATATCCACATATAATATTAATGCTTCGGCTTCATGCCGAACATCGCCTCTTACAACATATGATTGGCCAGTAATTTTATATTCCCCGACTTAAGCCCCAAATAAAGAAGTGCATTTTCTAGTGCGAAATCTGCACCACGCACAAGCAAAAGATGCGAACACTGATTATGGCAGCACTTCCCCAGAACGCTGCAACTTCGCTCTGCCTTTCTCCATCACAGGTGTCGATTTTTTTGGGCCTTTTCAGATAAAGATGTCCATGTTAAGGTCTCCCACTGTGATGAAAGACGCGGTGTTCCATCGAAAATAATGAGCGACAATGACAAAACCTTTATCGGCGCTCAAAGAGCCAGCGAAAAACAGTTTGTGGATTTTATCCAACAAGACTCACCTAAAATTGAAAAAAAACGCGCCTCAAGGTATTAATTGGCAGTTTATCCTTCCAAGCGGTCCTCATATGGTTGGTTTATGGGAATCAGTTGTAGAATGCTTCAAATCCCACTTAATTTAAATTGAAGTCGTTCTGAACTCACGGCCTCTCACCACCCTCTCTCAAGATCCCTTAGATTTCCCAGCCTTAACTTCAGGGCACTTTCTCAAAGGAACACCCATTCTGGTCATACCTGCGCAAGGCGTGGAGTCGCTTCCTTATTAAATCGCTGAAAAATGATTAAAATTCTCCATCATGATTTCAGCCGCCGATTGAATGAATAGTACATAAAGGATGTCCATAAAAGATGTCGTTAGAAGACTCCTGAACAAGCGCCAAAACTTGGGGATTGTGTCGTTATTAATGATGATTGTCTACTCCTACCGAATGGCAGCTTGGTCGCATAGAAAATATATAATACATTACATCTCTGACGGTCATATAAGAGTCGTACAGCTCACGAAGCTGTGCTTTCTACCAACCGCAGATAATAACAATAAAGCAAATGATACACGATAAACCGATAATAATCCCGAAATCGTAATTAATAACCGATTCAATAAACCGACAAAAAAACGAAAAGACAATAACTCGTAACCTCAACAACAATCCGTATATATTAGTATATAATCTAACGGGTCGATCAATATGACGACTCCTTCATGCCACAAAAAGTTGTAGAATGCCTATTTCAACTTATATCTTACAACTTTATAAAACCCAATAACTTTTTCTATACAGTTAACTATGGGCGCAGATGCACCTATGCCAACACCGGCTATCCGGTCGGCTATCAATGTTTCGTGACGTGACGTACAAATAACACATCTGATTTGCTTTTTGTGCATTGATATGAAAAATCATTTCTTAGAATGGAAGATGTTTTACTATTGTTTTTGTTAGAAGAAAGAAGGAAAACTGTCAAAATAGGGGTGGTAAGCGCTAATTAAAAAGTTTTCGAGATACACCGAACCATTTTCGGTGAGTAGCAAAATGTTTATAGAAAATTTTTGTTCAACGCGCGAAAGTTTCCATTGTCTGGGTGATGAACTGGCACCTCGTGATAACGCGGATGTACACGGTCAGGAAATTGCTTTCAAGTCGCATAACATAATACTCAAACTTTTCTACTACCGCAATTTCACTTTCCGTACTTGAAAGCCGTTATGATATTGTAACAGATTTCTCGATCAATCGTCCACCTTCTAACTCACTCTTGAGTTCGATCACTGGATTATTAAATAAAAATCCCAATTTGATGGCTATACACTTATCTTTATTTCTAATTCCAACTCTTGCTTGCTTGCTTAATTCTTGCTTATGTCTCAATTGCTCTTAACACGACAGTCTGGTAGCCCTTATATAGTAGATTTTTAACTAAACTTACTGGAACATTTTATCTCCTACGAATTCGCTGTCCAGTTGCTTCTGGCAATTTATCGTCGGTTGGATTTTGTTCTATCATCCGTGTTCGTCACAATATCTATGATTCTAATCAAGTCAAATGTCATGCAATTGTTGGGAATATGAATATTTCATTCTATGGAAGGACTGATATCGAAATAAAAGCCAATTTGTGCAGGGATGCAAATGTCATTATCTGGCGAATAGCCTATTGGGCACAAAAAGTAAAGATGAAAGATACGGAAAATCTGGATTTAGAGTATATACAAAAGTTATTTTCGTAAACGGAGATAACCTTCCCAAATCATCACTTTCTTTCTATCCTTCTATTAAATTATTTATTTCGGGCAAAACGTTCAAGAATATTAAGTCGTTTCCATGACGACGGTATCTAGAAACTAGATTATCAAGTTGCTTACAATCTACCTCACGGCTGTCAATTTAAATTAATTTTGACAAATAGTTTGTGTAAATGACATGAAAGCAAGTTCCTTATCGTGTAACTGCAGCGCAGCCAAAAACCTTCACCGCCTTTAACTAGAATGGCTGACTCACATACAACTTTCATCGTTTTGCTTGACAACTCATACGATAACAACGAAGCCACATAATAGGCAAAGGGTAAAATGATGAGAGTTGGCCAACATTTTGCTCCGCTTTACTTTGATTCGCCACGATGTAAATGAACTCATAAAAATGCATACATCGAACTTTTCTGTCAAAGCAAATGTCTGAAGCAAAGGGAAGCAAACGTTATATGGCAATAGGTAAAATGATGAGAGTTGGCCAACATTTTGCTCCGCTTTGCTTTTATTCGCCACAATGTAAATGAACTCATAAAAATGCATACATCGAACTTTTCTGTCAAAGCAAATGTCTGAAGCAAAGGGAAGCAAACGTTAAATGTGTTCTGGTAGCTTTAAGAAAATGTGTTACATGGGTTTCATGGCTCAAGATTTTTTTATTGTCTTATTCAATTCCACAACATCCGTAGAATATTGTCCTAAATGTTCAAGCTGATCCGAGTAGTAGTTTTGGAAGAGAAAAGTAACGCGCTCGAGTTCAGCTATGTAGTCACTTAAAACTTTAAACGCATTTATTTCGAAACTATGTTTTTAAAGTCGGTTGTCAAGATTTCTTGCAAACTTCTTGACTGATCTGAATAAAATTTTACACAGTTCTTCGAGATATAATTTACAAGGTCTTGAACAATTACTTTTTAGTTCAATTACAACTATTAAAAATTTGAATTTTTTGGAAAAAAGTCTGCCAAAAATACAATTTTTAGCTTATTGTTTTTTCCTTCGTCCAATACCTAGTTTATTGTCTTAATTAAAACATGTATTTTTTTCTTTTTACTTCGGCTGATCCCGTAAAAAGTTCTGCTGTCAACGCGGAGGCACCGTTTTGTCCGAAGTACTGCCCGAAGTGTTGTCATAATTGCCCAGGTTTGAATATTTTCTTTTGAAAATTTCACAAAATCTTTGTAAAATATGTAATAGCGGAATAATTAAAAGTTTAAATAAACTATTTTATTTTTTATCCAAAAAAAATTTTAAATAGGCTTTTTTTGCTTGAGGAAAACCCCTTTTTGTGCACGGCTTACAGAGAACGTAGAATTGTACAGAAAGTTCATGGTGTACCGATTGTCAAAATTATTAACTTTTCGCAGGGATACTCGTTCACGATGAGCGAATTTCACCACAGAAAATAATTAGCATGTTTCACCACCTTTTTACATTAGCGGATTGGAAAATAGTAGAATTGAGCATTTTTATTGTAATAGGAGAAAAATAATGCTAATTCCAATGATAAGAAATTTTTGCTTACAGAGTCGTTTATTTACAATGCGCAAACGACTCTGTATACAATATATCAAAGTAAATAAATACATATGTACAAATTGATATTTTTCATGAGGAATGCAGTTTATATAGGTTTGATGAGTTATTATACTCGTTCAATATGTAACTACAGAGTATAATAGTTTTGTTCACCTAACGAATGTTTGTATCACCTAAAAATAATCGAGTTAAATTTAAGGTTATATATTGTATATATAAATGATCAGGATGATGAGACGCGAGACTCTCTGTCTGTCCGTCCATCTGTGCAAGCGATAGCTTGTGTAAAAATGAAGATATCTTAATGAAGCTTGGCAATCGTGTTCCTTGGCAAAAGAGTGAAGACAAGCTCTTTAGGTGAAATCAAATTTCTCGGAACCTGCTTAACCGATTGTAACCGAATTCGCTACATAACATTGTTCTGGTATTTCTATGTTACAATGCGGAAATATATTAAATCGGCTCGCAACCACACCTACTGCCCATATAACACAATTTTAAATTCCATCTGATTCTTTCACATTCCAGTATACAAATAAAGCACCAATGAATATAACGGGATAGAACTTTGCACGAATAGTGCTTTTGAAATATGTCATCTTAAGATCAAATATTGTCCAAATCGAACCAAAATTTTTCAAGGACCATGTTACCGAATATGTGGACCCCAAGGACCATAGAACTATATAATTGAAATTCGAATCCTCTCCACACAAAGTAGGTTGAATCTAGTCTATACTTCCTCGAGCTCCATATACCTAATATAAATATTTTTGAACTTCCGGACTTTATACCGCATAGACGTGTTTTTCTAATAACAGTTGTGTGAAAACTTGACCTAGACCCCATATAACTAATATCACAAATTTCGAACATCTGGCTGACTTTACTCCATATAGATTGGTGATGGTATGTGAGGTATCTTAATTAAACCCAGGAAGCATTTTATTTGTTCGTCGTATATTAATGGTATGTGGTATTGGCAAAAATATCGGATCAATCTTTCCTCAACTCCCATAAGCTACATATAATTATTTCCATTTTTCTAACACGTTTTATGGCGAATATGTCGTTCAGTGTATAAGTTATATATTTAACAAGTAAGGAAGAGCTAAGTTCGGATGTAACCGAACATTTTATACTCTCGCATAGTCAAATGCTATACTCGTTTGAGATTTCTTTGTGGATTGACTGATATTTTCGGTAGAAGGTCAACTATAGACACTGGGGTCCACATATTTAGTACTTTGGGGCTTGAACAGTTTTGGTTCGATTTAGACAATTTTTGGTCGCATACTTTGAACGTATTATTCACGCAAAGTTTTACCCCGATATAATCATTGTTGCTTGATATGCATAGTGGAAAGCGAAAGAATCAGATGGAATTGAAAATGGTGTTATATGAGAAATAGGCGTGGTGGTAGTCCGATTTCGCCCATTTTCGCACTATGACATAGAAATATCAAAAGAACGTTATGCACCGAATTTTGTTGAAATTGGTTAAGCAGATCTCGCCCACTGTCGAATGTTGATCGCGGTTCCTATAAAGTCATCTCATACCATCCCAGAGATAAAATTTAATGTCTTTGGCGTGTTTAGAGCTTGATTTATAGCGCTTTTAGTAGTTTTTAACAGTACCGTTATATGGGGAGTGGGCGGAGTTGCGACCCGATTTCAACCATTTTCACACTGTAGGTAGAAGTTCTAAAAACATTTGCTTCCAGTGAATTTTGTTATTATAGCATTAGAGGCTTAGGAGATATGCACATTAAACCTATTAGGGGCGGGACCACGCCCACTTTAAAAAAAATTTAACTCAGATGCCCCTTTCTAATGTGATCCTGTGCACCAAATAACAGTCTTGTATCTTAGTGCGGAGCTTAGTTATGGCAATTTTTTTTGTTTTTGATTAATGGCGTTTTGTGGGCGTAGCAGTACCGTCTCACGGTACCAAGAAACATGCCTACCAAGTTTCATAAAGATATCGGACGGACGGACAGACAGTCACCCGGATTTCAACTCGTCTCTTCATCCTGATCATTTATATATACATAACCCTATATCTAACTCGATTAGTTTTAGGTGATACAAAAATTGCTTGAATATATGTTCTCAAGTATACCAGAGCAATAACACCATTAATTCATTATATTTTTAAATGCCTTTATCTTACTGGTAAATTTTCTACATATTTTGTTAAGACTTTTGTCAGATGAAGATCTTGTTTGTTGCCACTTTCGGTTTAGTCGGCGCTTTTCCGCTCCTATTTCTTTAATTTCTTTGTTATACGTGTTTTTTTGATTGGTTGTGACGTTTCTTTAAACTGGTGTACTACTCCAGGCTGCATATTGTGTCAAATTTAAGATTTATAGCTTATTTTGAAGTCATCATCATCAGACAGCATTTGCTTAAAGTGTTCCTAGTCAGTGTTTTTATTTGTTAATGTAAAAGGCGGTTCCTTAATAACAACTTTTTCGTGTAGTGTTAAATATATCAATGAATGGTCAAAGGTCATATCCAAACGCTTTCTATGCACGTATAATTTGAAGAGATATGTTTGGTAATGAATAAATCAATAAGATCTGGTATTCCAAGTGGATTTGTTGGCCAGTAAGTTTTTATCCCAGTAGACATTATACTGCACCCAGTCATTTGAAGAGCTTTTAATAACTCTCTGCCTTTTTTTCACATTATAGTCACCATCCATTATAAATCGGTTTTTGTGGTTATTGATCAATTCTAGATACCTATCGCATTTTATTTGATGTCTTGAATAATACCCTGATCTAGGCACTCGATAATTGCTGATTTATATTTTTTAATTCTGAACCGTTTTGTAAACTGCATTATTTGCAACAGAATAATGTTTTTAAGCAACATGGATTACAATTAAAACAACTATTTTGTATTCACCTGTGGTTTTGCATATAAAATGTAAGGTTAGGCGCTCCTTAGATGACTTAAACCCAGTGTTACGATATCCCTGTTTGCACAGGCTTTTTCCAGGCAATGCTTTGAAAAATAAAGCGCTCTCATCCTCCTATTCTGATAATATATTTATTTTTCTGTTTGTACGTATATATATACAATATATATACATATATATGATTCTTTGGATGACGAGTCTGTCAGTCCGTGCAAACTATAACCTGAGTAAAATTAAGATATCTTGATGGCTCCGCCTCCTAATAAGTTTAATGTTATAATCTTCTAAACCATTCAAGCTATATGACCCAAATTTGCACAAATTACATATTTTTTGACTCTCCCTTCAACAGTGTGAAAATGGATGAAATCGGATGATAACCCCGCCCACTCCTTATATAACGGTTTTCTTAAAAAAGTGCGAATATACCACAATTTCGAATGCCATACGATTCTTTCACTTTCCAGTATACAAATCAAGAAGCAATGAAGTTAACGGGATAAAGCTTTGCACGAATAGTGCCCTTCCAGTCTGCTACCTTATGACCAAAATTTGTCTAAATCGAACTAAAACTGTTTAAGTCTCTGGTACCAAGTATGGGGACTCCAGTACCCATTGTTGGCCTATCGTATCTTTTTACTGAAAATATCGGTCAGTGTGTGAGATATAATTGAAATGCAAAGAAAATCCCTTTTTGGTGATAGTATGTTTGTGTGTGAAAAATGGGCTGTTTTCGAACTTCCGGTTTCTTTCGCTTCCGGTTGGCCTAATGCCATATATATCAGGCAAGTTCAACATATAATATTGAATATACAATAGTTTAATGCCGAAAATATTTGAATTTATTCTCCGATTTATTCCAACTCCTAAATACCACACATACTGATTTTGTCGAACATGTCGTTTATTGTGTGTATTTATTTTTAAAATTGCTTGAACTCAATCAACCCATCCCTTTCTCTGTACCCAATATAGCCTGAATAATAATTTTCGGCTTTCCACCTGACAAAATGTGTGATCCGCAACCTATAGCCCACGGGCACTCTCTGGGAGAGCTTTGAGTATACGTGTGTTTCACACAGTCTTGCGACAGTTATAAAACAGTACAAACGATGACAGCGCCAGCTGCATTTTGACTACGCAACAAGCAATACGTGTGCGGAAAGTATGCATCATGGATAAATTGATCCGAAACTCTTTGTTTTGAGAAAGCGCTGTCAAAGTTCACATTTTTTATAACATTTGGCAATGGTGCCACTAAGGAAAGAAATAAATTTTGAGATTTTTTGATGTTTTACTGTGGTATTTTTCGGTTTCCATTTTACAGAAAAATACACATAATTAAAATTAGTTTAACAAGCTAGATAACCTATATGACTAAATATATGGACGTGTCTATGTTAATCACAAAAGATTTTCTAAATTAACTTTTAAAACTAAATTTAACAATATATTTTAATATTTCAAAGCACTTACAAGTTTTAAATAACCTAAACAGGAACATTATTTCTTTTTTATACACTCTATAAATAAATTTATTTTCATAATTTATTCGGAAGTCAAAGTTTACATAACATTTGCTGGGAATTCTAACCAAAATATGTATATGCGTTGACGATTGGTACTGCTAAGCAAAACAATACTCTGCGACAAAATACCCGCTCTTTCTTAAAATCAAAACAATTTTAAATCTCTTTAAATAAAGATTAAAAACACACGTAAAAGTCAATAAAAAATCTGATCTCAGAAATAACCCACGGATTTCGCAATTTATTTCTGCGGGATTGTTAGTAGGGGGTAGTTCGTTGTTTTGCTTATCATCTGTTCAGTAGCTCATGAACTCGTGGTTTGCTTTGGCAGCACTGAAAGATCATGAATTCTCTCAAATAGCAAAGAGAGGAGTTTCGGATCATTTTATCTATGGTATGCATGAATGTATAGAGCAAAAACAACAATTTTATATGCTCTTTAATATTGAGTGGGAATGTGATTTTTTCTTTGTAGAACATTTAGATTGTTTAACATATCAGATGATAATTGTTCATAATGAAAAATACAATTAAATATATATTTCATTAATAATGTTTTTTACAATACTAGTAAAATTATAAATAATTTTGTTGTTAATTGGAACAGAAGCTTTAGAAAATATTTTAGCACACTATATTCATACAAAAACAGGTAACCAATGAGGGTTCGAATTACACTTGAATTGAAAAACCTAAAGGACATGTGAAACGTATCACTGGGACAGTTGTGTCGCTGTCCATACATACACTCTCAAAAAATTAATTGTTTGAATGTGTAAAAATGCCGACCACACCTTTAATACCATTTAATGAACAAGTTTTCTTAACAATTTTTTAGGAATATGAATGAAATTTGTCCGAATCTTAAATGAATTATGTTCCTCTGGTTGGCGATTTGCACAGCATCTCATTATAATAAGTTTACCTTCTTCAGTTGAGTTTATATCCCATATATCTCATTTGAAGATGGTTTTGATACAATTATAGTTGTCGCGAAATTAAATCAATACATAGTATAAAACAAAGTCGCTTTCTCTGTCCCTATAACCCTATGTATGCTTAAATCTTTAAAACTACGCAACGGATTTTGATACGACTTTTTTTAACTTCCCGCTAAGAAAATGGAAAATTTTCTAAAAATCGGGAAGATATTGGTTTCACCCCATTTTGCAAAAATCGAGTTCTCAACAGTGAAAAAAGCGAAATTTGAACGTTAGCGTATGAAATTAGAGGGAAGTTGCAGGGATGGCCCTTGAGGCAGACCGTTTTCCACATTTTTTCAACAGATAGAGTGATTTAACAGAAAGGTTTATATGTATAATAACGTCCATTAAATAGTGGGAAAATACTGTTATGTTAAAGGTTTCTAATGTGATGTAGTAAATAATAACATTTTTTCCGCTTACATTGCAAACGCAGGCTGAACCCTACGAGATTTATCAAAAGAATGTACTGTATGAGAAAACTCCGCGATGGTAAATACCTATCTCTTCAGGTTATCCCACAATAACAATTTTTTGTCATTTACTGTTTACGACAAATAACGGCTATTTTTCGACGCGATTTAACCAATACAGCATTAATCCTTATCCAATTAAACACCTTAAACACATTGTCGATTTAATATAGATCTATATGGCCCTTTACAAAATATGATTTAAATTAATATTTTCGAAGATATTACAGATTTAAAAATAGCGGGATTAGCGTTTGCGACGGTACCGTCTGGACGGGCGGCGGGAGCGTTCCTATAAATAGCGCGTCGGAGGCCGCGGTTCTCAATATAGTACTTTGAATTTAGTAGCGATCGGACGCGTTTATTATCGGAGCTCTCTAGCGAGGAAAATAACAGTACTTAATGAAAAGAGTTTTTCAGTGCGACAACATATCAGTAACTATAAGTAAGTAACGATAAATAATTGTATGATAGTAGTTTTAAAATATAAATGATATTCTATTCTAAGGTTAATTTTAGTACTTATAGTCGCACTTATAGTACTTATAAGTACATAAGGTTAGATAATATAATATTAAATTAAATAAAACCATAATTAAAGGATTAGAATTTTCTATTAAGATCTTGTTTAAAATTTAGAGTTAGATTAATTTAATATTAGGGAAATTTTTCAAAAATCGCAATTTGGGGTGAGGTATGAAAGTCCAGAAAAAAAAACTTAATATAACAGGTCTCTTTTGTTGTTGATTATCTTTTGTTTTTAGTCGCACGAATAGCAAATTATTTTTTAAGAATTTTTAATTAAATTAAAATCATAGCTTAACTTGAGGTATTTCAGTTAAAAAAAAGAACTTATCTCTTTTTCTAAATGGTAAGTATTTAGATATTTTTTACTGCGGCACATACTAATAATATGGCAATTTGTGCATAGGTAATCAAACACATAGAACTGAGTAAATTTTGTAGAGAAATTATAAAGTAATGTCTGGAAGGCGTTGGCGTTCGAACATAGGTCGTAGTACAGTGAATGCCAGAAGAGTACGTTCGGGATAGATATAGAGTTGAGAGATAATCTTCAGTAGAGCGTGAGATTCACCGCATCCGAGGTAGGAATAGGCATCGAATACAGAGAGCCAGAGAATTATCAGCTCGAGTTACAACTCATGGGTAAATAAAAAAAATTCTGCCACGAATTACGATCCTTCGATTTCTTACAAGGAAGATCGTATAGTATCAAAAGGGACTATGTCAGTAGTGTGTGAACATTGCTTGGCATTGAAATCATAGATAAAATGATCCGAAACTCCTCTCTTTGCTTTCTGAGAGAGCTCATGAACTTTCAGTGCTGCCAAGAAAAACCACGAGTTCATGAGCTACTGAACAGATGACAACCAAAACAATGAACTACCACTAAAAATCCCGCAGAAATAAAATGCGAAATCAGTGGGTAATTTGTGAGATCAGATTTTTTGGTAACTTTTACGTATATTTCTTATCTTTATTTAAAGAGTTTTAATATAGCTTTGATTTTAAGAAAGAGCGTGTATTTTGTCGCAGAGTATTGTTTTGCTTAGCAGTACCAATTGTCAACGTATATACATATTTTGGCTAGAATTCCCAGCAAATGTTATGTAAACTTTAACTTCCGAATAAATTATCGAAAGATATTTGTTTATTCAGTATATAAAAACTAAGTAATGTTCATGTTTTACTTATTTAAAACTGGAAAATGTTTTGAAATATTAAAAAATATTTATTAAAATTAGTTTTAAAAGTTAATTTAGAAAATATTTTGTGATTAAAAGATACACTTACATATATTTAGAAGTTATATGGGATATCTAGCTTGTTAAACTAATTTTAGTTACGTATATTTTTCTGTAAAATGGAAACCGAAAAATACCCAAGAAATACATTAAAAAATCTCAAAACGTATTTTTTTCACTAGCGGCACCATTGCCAAATGTTATAAAAAATGTGGACTTTTACAGCGCTTATTATCCATGATTAAAATACAAGCAAGGATGAAATGGTGCGAGACTCTTTGAATCGAGAGAGAGCTGTCAAAACCCACATTTTTTTGCCATTGTCGAAAGAAAATGGATTGGGTATTATAAAAAAAACTTTTGGGTATTTTGTATTTCAATATTATTTTTAGGTGCTTCGTCCCCTAGTAGGCCTTTATAACGCATATACATCCCTATATACGTGTATTTATATTATAATATTGTTTAAAAATCATATAACATAAAAAAAATTATAACAAAGAAACAAAACAAGTCATAATAAAAGATCATGGTTTTATAATGAACGTTTTAAATTAAATTAACAAATAAAATACAATTCAAATGTATTTGTGTCGTTCCTTGAAATTTCGTTTCGCACTGCTTTTGTTAGCTTTTTTTAGCTGGTTTATTTCTGGCATCCCGCCTTTTTTGACATCAGCTGTTCGAAATTCCCTGATTTTAATAATCAGGGAAAGAGAATAACAGAAAAATCAGCGTAAATGTGAGAGTCTCGCATCATGTCATCCTTGATACAAGGACGAATCGAAAGGCATGTGTTGCTTACAAGGAAAAATCAAAATAGATGAAATTCTCCATTTATCCAAACAATTCATGTGCAACATACGCCGATATAATAACGTATTTCAAATGATCTCATTTAAGAGTAGGCAAGTCGTTGCGCATGGGTTCATGCCTACTTTTATAATTCAAGGGCACATAGCTGGGAGCTTGCTACCACTTCGACCCGATGATCACTAATTTCAGCAAATATATTTTTTTGCATATCCAGATACACTGCGATCGAGAGTGTTTCAGCAGATACTCCTGACTTAAGTAGCAGTGGTGATAGCTAAACAGCAATTTGACAAAAGAGATATTGTATTGCACAATCGTGATGATAATTTGGAAAAAATTTCAGAGTTACACAGATCTTGTAACAGCTTACAATTGATGCTATGTCGTGGAGAAAATGGTTATGCCATTAATATTCCTCATGTTGACCAAATCGGTGTATACTTCTGCGTATAACAGTGTCATGTATGAACTACTATTGCCAGAGAATGTTAATGAATAGAGAAGGAGCAAATGTTAAATGAAATCTTTTTGAGTACTAATTTGTAATTCCAGATGAGGGAACATCGAAAAATATAACTTCGAAAAAGAATAATACACCACACAATATGCGAAATGCTATAAATAGACACGTTGCGTATACCTATTTAGATTTATGTTTTAAATTTCTTTGATATGACAAATTTTATAATTATAAAAAGCCTTCTGAATTAAAAATCTGTATTACCGGTAAAAACCCCAGAATTCATAATAAAATAAAAATTTAATAGGCTATTTTCCAACTTATGTATGTGCGTTGCGTGAGCAATTGCTTATTGAGCAAAGGATAGCAATAAAACGGTGGCTAAGCGGCCGCGTTTTCACTTTTAAGGTGACGGAGGTCGTAAGCGGGAAGGGGTTAAGCGCAATCCGAATACGAGCCTATACGTTCGAATCCTAAAACTCATGTAAATTAAATTTTATTTAATTTTTTTATTTATTTAATTTGGAGTTTAAGCATATCATAATTCAATTTCTTTAATAGCATATTTTACTTCCTGATATAATTATAATATGAATATTTACTTATTATGCGTATTTACACAAATGTGATAATCACACATACATTCTTAAATACACGTACGCTGATGCTTGCTTCTTCTTGCCCCGCACAAGCAATGACTTTTGTCCACACTTTTTGCTTTTTGCGAGAAGCAAGTTGAACGATCGCAAGCAAGAAGGGGTCAGGGGCGCACTGCCACATAATTATTTCAGATAGTTTTTATTAATCGAATTTATTTTAAAAACGATTATAAGTATGAATTTATGTGCGTACGTATATTATTATTACGTACGTATATTATTATTATATTACGAAAATAAGTCATTTATGCATCAGTATTTTTCAATACTCATTAAGCAACATATTAATATATTATGAGCCCTCACTTGACACGCCTCTATGTATGGTGGCAAGCCAACGAAATAACGGCGAGTTCGCGCGGACATTGTGTTGTTGAAAAAAACCAAATGACGACTTTGTCGACAAACATACATATATAGGTACATATGAGCTCGCATACATATTGACGCCGAATTTTGCGCATCGTGGCGGAGTTAACAAAATTTGTTTGAATCGACAATTTTACGACAATTTCAGTCGGCTATGTTGTTATATAAATTTTATAATTTAATGCCATATATAGTGCATAATATGAAAAAAATATAAATATTATATTATTTTAACTCGCTAATAGGTCATGTTGCCAATTCTCCTTTCTGAAGGGAACATCAGACAAATTCTTCAATTTCTGATTTTTAACATCGTAGTGAGTAAGCAGCTTGTGGGCAACATACAAATGCGAGGGGAATGGGTAGGATTTTCAGTGATACAAATTGTAATATTGAATTTTTCTCGTTTTACTAAAACCATTAAAATTATATTTCATTCATTTTATAAACTTAATTTCGCATTTGCGGTAGGAATTCTAAATGAAAACCAAATATGGTTTACCAGGCGCACAGAAAAAATAGCGCCATTTTTAGATAAAATGGGCTAAATTGAGAAACTATGAAATAATGACAATAAGTAAACATATAAAAGTACTATATGCAGTGTGCTTAGAATATATAGAAGTAGTTAATGATTTCATATGAATGGCAATTTTATATAAATTTTATAATTTAATGCCATAAATAGTGCATAAAATGAAAAAATTTAAATATTATTTAAACTTGCTAGTAGGTCATGTTGCCAATTCTCCTTTCTGAAGGGAACATCAGACAAAATCTTCAATTTCTGATTTTTAGCAAATGTTGTGAGGAAGCAGCTTGTGTGCAACATACAAATGCGAGGGGGATGGTAGGATTTTCAGTGATACAAATTGTAAAATTGAAATTTTGCTGATTCTTCAATTCATTTTTATTTTCGCGCATTTGCGGTAGGAATTCTATATGAAAACCAAATGTGGTTTACCAGGGGCACAGAAAAAATAGGGCGGCGCAGAGTTATGAACGAACGCACTTTGCTTTGAAGCAGACGCACGTTCCTTATGAATGAATTTGTTGTCGTTGTAATATGAAATACTTAGAAAATAAGCCGCGAGTTCGCTTGAATATTATTGGCCGATGATGGCGTCTACGTTTTTTGTCACTTGTGCGAATGTTTGATTTTTTGCGAAAGACATATTGAGGGACATACATATGTACATATGTGTACATATATGCAAATATATTTGGCCATGCGAATGAAGGAAGGCAATTTCAAGAATATTCACATATAGACATATGAACATTTCAAGCAAGTAAACAACAATAGCTGTTTGAGTTCACAGATTAGACAAAGTAGCTCGAATATTGTCTGTGGTGCTGCTTGTATAGCACATTCAATTATTGCAATGAAATATTTTGCCTAAGTTCAAGTCCTATCAGATATTTTTATATACTATTTTTTTATTTTTATAACCCTTTTTTATTGAACGATATTTTAATTCTATTTTCATATTTTTCCCTTATTCTTTATAGTCAGAAGTCAATTTCTTTCGTTTTTATTATTTTAAGTTTTGTTCATGCGCATACCAAAGAACATCTGTGCATATGTATGTATATACATTTTGCTTATAGAGAGGTGTAATTCGTTGCGTCGCCTGATAGGATGGTGAAATTTTATTTTCGAACTTGCGCGTTTTCGATGTTCCCTCAAAGTTGGCAATGACAAATTAACACAAAGTGAGGGAAGGTTTAGGAAGGATGACATACAAAATCTTTGTGTTTTGTAGATAACATCCAAGAGTTAGTCAACAATGTCTATCCATTGATAACATAAGTTATAAGACAATATCTAGGTTTGAAGAAAGAGCGATTCTGTCACCAACTAACGAACAAGTAAATGAGGTAAATAACTTGTTTCTTTCAAAGATTGATGCGTCGACGAAAATATACTACTCGGTCGATACTGTTCTCAATTTGGAAGAAGCTGTTAGTTTTCCTACAGAATTTCTAAGCTCTTTGAATCCGTCTGGACTAACTCCTTCCAAAATGATGTTGAAAGTAGGTTGTCATGCTATTTTATTAAGAAACCTGAATCCACTTTAACTTTGCAATGGCACGCGTTTGCTGGTAAAATCACTTAAAACTTTCACAGTACTCACAGGATGTGTTACCGGAAAAGATGTATTGATTCCCCGAATCCCTTAGATACCACCGGATTTACCCTTCCAATTTAAACGTTTACAGTTTTCGGTATAGAGATCTTTCGCACTGACCATTAATAAATCGGAGGGTCAAACCTCTAACGTTGCAGGCTTAGATTTTAGCGTTGACTGTTTTTCAAATGGCCAACTGTATGTCGCTGTTTCAAGAGTAACGTCTAGAGATTCATGTTTGTATTGTCTAATGACAAGAGAGCTGTGAACGTTGTATATACTGTAATATTCATTGTTTTAAAAATCAAATAAATACGTGAAAATGTAAAAGGTAAATAAGAAAAAATGTAGTGTATGAATTTAGATATTCCAAAGATAGCAGGAAATCTTCATGGGCCACGGGCAGTAATGAATAAATCAAAACTACTGGATCCATTTTAATAATTTTTTCAGTGAGTGACATAGGCTTTGTATTTTATACCCCTGCAAAGCCGGTGCTATGTTTTTATATACAACGTTCACAGTTTTTCTGTAGTGTATTTAGTATCAGCATTGCACCCTTGCAAAGCCGGGGCTGGTCGCTAGTATACTAATAAAACTAAGGGATTCTGTGACATATAATATCACCTAATAAAATATCAAATTTAATTGTAATCCATTTACGATTTTGTCGAATAATGAATGTTAAATTTTTTCGCAACATTTTTTAATATAAAGTTTTCCTAACACTTGCAGGTATTTAACCAGTTTCACTCGATCTTAGTCCTTCTTTACTTGTATAGTTTTACATTTATTTGCTTTGGTCATTATCTTAAAATACCACAAACTTTTTTTTGTTGCGGGAGGAGCAATCTTACATACCATAGACACTGGTACTTATTAGTATGCAGTATGCACAAGTAAACCTCTTTCGGGACAACACCCGTTCAGGATTATCGTACTGGACTTGCGGGGAAAAAGGCTTAAGTACTAAATTTTGAACTTCGCCACCTGTAGCTTTGGTGAAGGTCAGCTTAACTTGTTGGGTCACATCATTTCCTCGCTATTCGCCAATCTAGTATCAGTACTATTTGTCGGTCGTTGAAGAAAGATTTGATTTAGAGAAGGGGTAAGCGACTCCATCGTCATGACCGTAATTATGCCATTATTAACGGAAACATCAATGCAGGTTAAGAACTGCGTCATGTATATAGAAGTCAGTTTCGCCGTGCTTTCGTTACACTCATGCTTGAAAATTACCAATTAATCGATGCGTCTATCTCCCCTTTAACTTAAGTGTCCCAGCGAGTTTGCCATTCCTGTAAGCTGGCTTGTCCTTCCTCTTTGCGTTCTGCCAATGTTATCTTCCTGATATGGTGCTAACAGCCTCATATGACACCGTACGAAATGCGCATGACGTTCTGATGGCATTCAGCCGGGATACCATGTTTGCCATTCTCGCATATGTTTTTGCATTAATGCTGGTGTCCATACCAATACGGTATATATTATGGGTGACATTATTCTGTTTTACACAAACCTTTTTAATGTAGACTGAGTTTCGCTTCTATCATTACACTAAGGGATTTCAACGATATATGTGTTCTAATGTTATGCCCATCTTCTAAGGAAGATAGTCTCAAGTTTTTCTTGCTTGTAATAAGTTCCGCCTCCATTTTTTGTTCAGTAAGTTGAAGATTTGAGCTCGTTAGCCAGAGCTTTATCTGTTCCACCGCAGAATTGCATATATAATATATTGGATTTGGTAAAGTTCCTTAGCTCTGTTGTTACCGCAATATGATCGGCATATCCGATTATATGTGCTTCTTTAGGCAAAGAAAGGCGCAGTATTCCATCATACAGTACATTTCACAATATCGGACCCAATACGGAGCCTTGTAGCACCCCACCCACTCTTAATATTTTTGGCCGTGTCAAAAAGCAGCAGTCTTTCAGATAATTAGCTCAGAAGAGATGAGATATGTTGATCAGATAAGATGGTGTTCTCTTTGACTCTAGTACTTGCAATATAGCAGGCCGAGTTAAACGCGATTTTTACGTCAAAAGTAACGACCAGTGATGTATTGTTTTTTGCCGTACATCCATTTATCTCCTTCAATAGCTTTTTCTGCTATATTTTTCAGTTTCTTGATTGCATGAACGGTTGATCGGTTTCTGCGGAAGCCAAAAACAACTCCGTGAATGGCTTTGTGTTGAATTTTAATGCGAGTTCCAAAACCATGTTCGGAATACCATCCAGGCCTAGTGCTTTAGAATTTTCGAACCGCTCAACAGCTTGTAGCACTTTTATCCCATTGGCCTCTAACACATTTGTAGTCTCTGGAGTGAAAATCTCTACCTTCTTGGCTTGGTTTAG
The DNA here is from genome assembly GCF_042242935.1 of Bactrocera oleae. Taxonomy (NCBI): domain Eukaryota; kingdom Metazoa; phylum Arthropoda; class Insecta; order Diptera; family Tephritidae; genus Bactrocera; species Bactrocera oleae. The sequence continues at coordinate 55,076,156 of NC_091537.1, read as the reverse complement.
TCCTACCTTTTGAAGTTATAAGGGATAGGTAGGCGGCTATCCTTTGCCCCCTCCAATAATTAACATTATGAGTTTATATGCTTCGCCCCAGGCGTTCTCATTAATTTTGTAGTATAAAACTTTGAAAAATTTTGCTCCGTTTTATTTATTTTTGAGCTCGCTACGTTGTTTCTTGAAAATGTACATTCACCACATTCTATGCGTCGTTGTTTTAAGCGCCTTGCTTTGTAACAATCGTTTCTCATTATTTCGACTTCACTATTCCACCAATATTCTGGCTTTCTCCGAGCAGTATGTTTCTTTTTGGTCCTAGCGGCATCGCAGGATTTAGTAATGTGTTGGACCAAAAGCTTGGCCTGCTGGTTTACATCATTAGATTCGTTGAAGTTTTCGTCAAACATAAATTGGAAAAGTTCCTTGTCCAGTGTTTCGATCTTCCACCCTTTGGTGGCAAACGCTTCTCATTGGTCGTGGCATATCCTTACTGATACTCATCAATATAGATTTCCGGATTCCTATTTGGTGGTCGGTGCTTGTTCTAAAAATATTTTTACATGCAATGCAAGAGGGCTTATTAGTAGTGGCCCTCTTCTCCGCATTCATTATAGGATTGAATCTTGTCTTCTGAAGTGCTGCACACTTTTGCTACATGTCCTTATTCAAGACATCTAAAGCATCTTTTGCGTCTGTAATATAGATATTTGCTTCTCGCACCAGAAGACTTATCACTGCTATTTGGGTGCCTGCATAAGCCGCTCTAATGCTTTTTATTGTTTTTCATTAAAACGGACAATCTCTTCCTCAATATTCTTTTTCGTAGTAGATTTTGCCCAATAGTTTTCATAAGTCCTCCTTGCAACCTTCACTGCTTCCTGTTTGTGCTTTCTTCAGTTCCATCAATATCTCTCCTTTGGTTGTCTTCTTTACTCGAGAGAGGCTTTTGCCTTACACCATTACTATTACTTTTTTCTCCACCGCTTTCGTCATCAACATTTCGTTATGGTCCTTTTTGGTGGCGTCCTTTTACTCGGTTTGTTGGTATCGCGTGGTATTTTAGATGTTACTTCAGCAACAGTTTGCTGGCTCGGCACGCTTCGGTTTGACTCCATTTGCCTAATATGATCCACTTGTGTGCATGCGGGGAGCTTCGAAATTGAGTTAAGCAATACTCTACTCATTTCTTAACTGTAAGCGTGTTTTCTTGTAGCGTTGATGTTAACGATTATGCGCGCGGGTCTATCTGTAGAAGGCATTTTAAAACGCGATCTGGCCAGACATGAAGTCTCTTTAACTTGCAGTTCTATCTACGACATTTATCAGCTGCTCCACAGGGAGATAATTCGATATCAATGTTTGCCGAAACGATCGGTATACAGGTGGACGGGCTAAAATAGGCAGAAACAGGTGTACCCTCGGGGACGGTTTCCCAATCACAGTTCCTATAGGCCTGCCTTCGCTTTACCAGTTCTGGAATACACGGACGAACCGGCGCTCGCCCGGAGCAACGCGGTCTACTAGTTCTGCGCTCAGTGAACTCTTGCTGACGAAGGCCCTAAGGGGCTGGTTACTATTTCACATCGGTGTTAGCACTTCGGTGTTAACACTTTATTAATGAAAATGTTGTTTTTGTGTGATTTACTATTATTTTGGGATTCGGCTATTTGGCTGCCATATTGACTTGCGCTATATGGGACGATTTTTGCTTTTGTTGGTGGCTGTGGTGAAATCCGTCCATCGTGTTTTGTTAGCGTTTGTCAATTCGCAAATTGGTCTGCAATTGAACCTTCTCTATCATCTACTTTCACTGCTTTTATACCGAAAGAATACTTATATTATAATTTCGCTTTCAAAGAAAATGCTGATTTTTTTTGCTAATACGAAAAACGTATCGCTTAAAAAGTGTTGTAATGGATTTCTCGATACATGGTCTACCAACAACTGACTTTTGAGTTCGGTCCCTGGATTGTTAAAAAAAAGTACCAATTTAATAGCTTACACTTAGCTTTATTTCTAATTCCATAGCACAAGTGTTCTCACAGTTGGAACAGCAGGAAGTGTGTATACCAGCACAGGTAACCTGACAGATGGAAGAACAGTACAAAATTAAAACCAAAACTGATGATTCTTTGCAAGAATATCCAGAATCACAAATGTATGAGTGGAGAAGTAACTACAGAAGGCCAGTCGCAAAAGCATATTGGGCAGAGCGGAGCAGTTTAAAGTTGGTGTGTAGCTGCTTGCATAGACTATGGAAAAGCGAAAAGGGGAGTACTCCCGAGTACTTATGGTTGTTTAAAAGGTTAGAATTCTTGAAGTTCTTAACGTGCAGTACAAAGGTACAAGAGAAGGGCACTTGAGAATCACCTTGGAGAAATTGAAGCAAAGGTTTTATTGGACTGGTTGTTGTCAATCAGTTATTGATGGGATAACGAAATATGCTGAGTGCATTGTAGCTAAAGGATCAAGGTCTAGGAGTCATGGTCAGCTGAAGCAGTACAATTCGGGTGCGCTAGTTGAACAAATAGGCGTGGATGAAGATGGTCCATTTCACACCAATATTTTAAAAAATAGTAATGTTTTAGTAGTAAAGGACCATTTCAACGAATGGCCAAAATGATACACAATTCCTAATCAAGAGGTTGAACCAGTGGCGAATGCATTCATCAAAAAGTGGGTAACGAGATTTAGTGTTTCAATGGAGTTACATTCTGATCAAGAATTAAGTCAAGGGATATATCAGAAACTGGGTATCCGAAAAACGGATGGAATTAACTTAAAGAAGAAAAGGACGGCTACGGAAGTTAACACTACCTTAGAATACGAGATGGGAGACATAAAAGCTTTGTGTTTGCTACCACAAATATGTCTATTCGGGACGATCAGACTTATAGCACAAACAGTCACCGACATTCCTCCCTTCCGTACTTACCGCTCGTATCAAACCAAATTTGTCAAAAGTTATGCCCGTAGTTGCAACGCAGAAATCAGTTGTTCTCTTTTGGTTTCATTTCACCAATATTGATATTGTTCAATTTGTATACACGATTTTTCACACATTTAGTTGTTAGTTACAATTTTTCATAATGTTAATGCTCAAAACTAAAATCCAACTATTAAAAATAGTTTACCTATTTATAAATAAATGTATTCGACTATGCTTTTGAGTTATTTTAAGAATATTTCAAATATATTCAAGTTCATTTTTTAATTACTACAAAATATCGAGATTGGAAACCCTGTGTTACAAGAGATGGCTCTCTGACTCTCAGCTAACACATTTCTATCAATCTCAAACCAATTTTTGGGACTATCTAACCGTAAGGTCTGTTGAAGCGGATGGTAGAAGCCAGGGAAATTTGGATGTCCAACTCCTTCCAGTGTGAGAGCGCCTCAAAATTAGCGTTTTTTATAACATTTTCCATTGTAGCCAGATCGGACAAAATAATAATTTTTGGGAATTTAAATTAAAATACCCAACATTTATCAAGATTAAACATTATTATACGTATATCCGTTAAACATATGCAGCAACTATTTAAACCCTTTTTTGTTATTTTGTAATATATTAAAACAATTGATTTTTGAACTTTCATTTTTTAAAACGTGAAAAAATGTATTAACTCACAATTAGTAAATGCTTTTTTATAATTTTCAATTGAAAATTAATACTACTGGGGCCAACACGAATACCAGAACACATCAGAATCGACGATAAATTGCCAAAAGCAACTAGTAAGCGAATTCGTAGTTGCCAGAATGTTCTAGAAGCAATGCTTTGTTAAAGATTTACTATATAAGGGCTCCGGAGTATGCAGCAGAGACAGTTCTAATCATGGATAAAATGATGGTAAACTCTTTGATTTGAGAGGGCGCTGTCAAAGTCCACATTCTTTATAACATTTGACAGTGGTGCCATTAAGGAAAGAAATAAGTTTTGAGATTTTTAAATGTATATCTTGGGTATTTTTCGGTTTCCATTTTACAGAAAAATATTCATAAATAAAATTAGTTTAACAAGCCAGATATCTATATGTCTTCTAAATATAAGTACATGTATATTTTAATCACAAAAGAATTTCAAAACTAACGTTTAAAACTAAATTTACCAAAATATTTTAATATATCAAAACACATAAGTTTTAAATAACCTAAACATGATCCTTATTTCTTTTTTATATACTTAATAAACAAATAGCTTTTGATTATTTATTCGGAAGTCAAAGTTTACATAACATTTGCTGGGAATTCTAACCAAAATAAGTATATACGTTGGCAATTGGTACAGCTAAGCAAAACAATACTCTGTAACAAAATACCGCTCTTTCCTAAAAACAAAACTATTTGAAATCTCTTTAAATAAAGATTACAAATATACGTAAAAGTCAACAATGAATCTGATCTCACAAATTACCCACTGATTTCGCAATTTATTTTTGCAGCATTCTTAGTTGTAGTTCATTGTTTTGCTTGTCATCTGTTCAGTAGCTCATAAACTCGTGGTTTTTCTTGGCAGCACTGAAAGTTCATGAGCTCTCTCAGAAGGCAAAGAGAGGAGTTTTGGCTCATTTTATCTATGGTTCTAATTAGAGTGTTGCCGTGTAAAGAGCAATGAAGCTATAAACAATAAGTTGTAAGTGCGAATAGCGAGCAATAAGTGTTAAGTTGATGGAATTGGAAATAAATAAAAGTGTATAGCATTAATTTGGGACTTTAATATAACAATCCAGTGATCGAACTCAACAGTGAAGAGAAATCCGTTACACTATGTTTGCAAGCTGCAATCCTTATCCTTCATTGCTATTATAAATAGCAACAAAGTTATTCGGACAACATCTATTGCTTCGTAAGAGCATTATTCATTAGAGGGTACTCTGATCTCTATCACGGATTTATTACATCAAGATGTGCGTTTTTCATTTTATAAGCCTACAAGGAACCAAAGATTCACTGTTTTCCTATGTGTGTGAAACAGCTGTGATCACCTGATCAAATCTGCATTTTTTTGACACAGAGATGTAAATAAAAGCAATGTATTGCAGTTTAACAACTTGTTTGCGAATATGTTATTATAATGGAGAATATTAATGAAAACTTTAAAGAATATTTTCGAAACGAAAAAGTATTGTATATTTATTGCTTTTCCTCACCACCTCTGAGGTGTTCGGTTCCCCAGGAGGCCTATATTTACCCATATAATATATACAGTTTTTAAACAATCTAGTTTTCATAACAATTATAACTCGAAAAGATATATACATAAAATCAGGTATATGAATCAGATTCATGAAAATTAATTACATTGACAATTTAGCATTAACAATATAAAATGAAATATTCAACTTGATTTGAACAAAAACGAAAATATATAAAAAATGAGGTACAATTCAGGAAGAATAACAATAATCAAAACAATGTTTTGTACTAAGTAATAAATCACCGTTACATAGTAATATATTTGATAAAATTGAAACTTTCAATAATATTTCAATACAATAAATAATAATTTAAATAATACTATGTAAACTTAAGGTTGGGCTTTAGTTTAGCATCCCACGATTTTAGGGTTAAGAGGGGTATGGTTGGATAGAGGAGATTATCTAGATCACGAATATATGTATAAGTCATTTATGCATCAGTATTTTTCAATACTCATTAAGCAACATATTAATATATTATGAGCCCTCACTTGACACGCCTCTATGTATGGTGGCAAGCCAACGAAATAACGGCGAGTTCGCGCGGACATTGTGTTGTTGAAAAAAACCAAATGACGACTTTGTCGACAAACATACATATATAGGTACATATGAGCTCGCATACATATTGACGCCGAATTTTGCGCATCGTGGCGGAGTTAACAAAATTTGTTTGAATCGACAATTTTACGACAATTTCAGTCGGCTATGTTGTTATATAAATTTTATAATTTAATGCCATATATAGTGCATAATATGAAAAAAATATAAATATTATATTATTTTAACTCGCTAATAGGTCATGTTGCCAATTCTCCTTTCTGAAGGGAACATCAGACAAATTCTTCAATTTCTGATTTTTAACATCGTAGTGAGTAAGCAGCTTGTGGGCAACATACAAATGCGAGGGGAATGGGTAGGATTTTCAGTGATACAAATTGTAATATTGAATTTTTCTCGTTTTACTAAAACCATTAAAATTATATTTCATTCATTTTATAAACTTAATTTCGCATTTGCGGTAGGAATTCTAAATGAAAACCAAATATGGTTTACCAGGCGCACAGAAAAAATAGCGCCATTTTTAGATAAAATGGGCTAAATTGAGAAACTATGAAATAATGACAATAAGTAAACATATAAAAGTACTATATGCAGTGTGCTTAGAATATATAGAAGTAGTTAATGATTTCATATGAATGGCAATTTTATATAAATTTTATAATTTAATGCCATAAATAGTGCATAAAATGAAAAAATTTAAATATTATTTAAACTTGCTAGTAGGTCATGTTGCCAATTCTCCTTTCTGAAGGGAACATCAGACAAAATCTTCAATTTCTGATTTTTAGCAAATGTTGTGAGGAAGCAGCTTGTGTGCAACATACAAATGCGAGGGGGATGGTAGGATTTTCAGTGATACAAATTGTAAAATTGAAATTTTGCTGATTCTTCAATTCATTTTTATTTTCGCGCATTTGCGGTAGGAATTCTATATGAAAACCAAATGTGGTTTACCAGGGGCACAGAAAAAATAGGGCGGCGCAGAGTTATGAACGAACGCACTTTGCTTTGAAGCAGACGCACGTTCCTTATGAATGAATTTGTTGTCGTTGTAATATGAAATACTTAGAAAATAAGCCGCGAGTTCGCTTGAATATTATTGGCCGATGATGGCGTCTACGTTTTTTGTCACTTGTGCGAATGTTTGATTTTTTGCGAAAGACATATTGAGGGACATACATATGTACATATGTGTACATATATGCAAATATATTTGGCCATGCGAATGAAGGAAGGCAATTTCAAGAATATTCACATATAGACATATGAACATTTCAAGCAAGTAAACAACAATAGCTGTTTGAGTTCACAGATTAGACAAAGTAGCTCGAATATTGTCTGTGGTGCTGCTTGTATAGCACATTCAATTATTGCAATGAAATATTTTGCCTAAGTTCAAGTCCTATCAGATATTTTTATATACTATTTTTTTATTTTTATAACCCTTTTTTATTGAACGATATTTTAATTCTATTTTCATATTTTTCCCTTATTCTTTATAGTCAGAAGTCAATTTCTTTCGTTTTTATTATTTTAAGTTTTGTTCATGCGCATACCAAAGAACATCTGTGCATATGTATGTATATACATTTTGCTTATAGAGAGGTGTAATTCGTTGCGTCGCCTGATAGGATGGTGAAATTTTATTTTCGAACTTGCACGTTTTCGATGTTCCCTCAAAGTTGGCAATGACAAATTAACACAAAGTGAGGGAAGGTTTAGGAAGGATGACATACAAAATCTTTGTGTTTTGTAGATAACATCCAAGAGTTAGTCAACAATGTCTATCCATTGATAACATAAGTTATAAGACAATATCTAGGTTTGAAGAAAGAGCGATTCTGTCACCAACTAACGAACAAGTAAATGAGGTAAATAACTTGTTTCTTTCAAAGATTGATGCGTCGACGAAAATATACTACTCGGTCGATACTGTTCTCAATTTGGAAGAAGCTGTTAATTTTCCTACAGAATTTCTAAGCTCTTTGAATCCGTCTGGACTAACTCCTTCCAAAATGATGTTGAAAGTAGGTTGTCATGCTATTTTATTAAGAAACCTGAATCCACTTTAACTTTGCAATGGCACGCGTTTGCTGGTAAAATCACTTAAAACTTTCACAGTACTCACAGGATGTGTTACCGGAAAAGATGTATTGATTCCCCGAATCCCTTAGATACCACCGGATTTACCCTTCCAATTTAAACGTTTACAGTTTTCGGTATAGAGATCTTTCGCACTGACCATTAATAAATCGGAGGGTCAAACCTCTAACGTTGCAGGCTTAGATTTTAGCGTTGACTGTTTTTCAAATGGCCAACTGTATGTCGCTGTTTCAAGAGTAACGTCTAGAGATTCATGTTTGTATTGTCTAATGACAAGAGAGCTGTGAACGTTGTATATACTGTAATATTCATTGTTTTAAAAATCAAATAAATACGTGAAAATGTAAAAGGTAAATAAGAAAAAATGTAGTGTATGAATTTAGATATTCCAAAGATAGCAGGAAATCTTCATGGGCCACGGGCAGTAATGAATAAATCAAAACTACTGGATCCATTTTAATAATTTTTTCAGTGAGTGACATAGGCTTTGTATTTTATACCCCTGCAAAGCCGGTGCTATGTTTTTATATACAACGTTCACAGTTTTTCTGTAGTGTATTTAGTATCAGCATTGCACCCTTGCAAAGCCGGGGCTGGTCGCTAGTATACTAATAAAACTAAGGGATTCTGTGACATATAATATCACCTAATAAAATATCAAATTTAATTGTAATCCATTTACGATTTTGTCGAATAATGAATGTTAAATTTTTTCGCAACATTTTTTAATATAAAGTTTTCCTAACACTTGCAGGTATTTAACCAGTTTCACTCGATCTTAGTCCTTCTTTACTTGTATAGTTTTACATTTATTTGCTTTGGTCATTATCTTAAAATACCACAAACTTTTTTTTGTTGCGGGAGGAGCAATCTTACATACCATAGACACTGGTACTTATTAGTATGCAGTATGCACAAGTAAACCTCTTTCGGGACAACACCCGTTCAGGATTATCGTACTGGACTTGCGGGGAAAAAGGCTTAAGTACTAAATTTTGAATTTCGCCACCTGTAGCTTTGGTGAAGGTCAGCTTAACTTGTTGGGTCACATCATTTCCTCGCTATTCGCCAATCTAGTATCAGTACTATTTGTCGGTCGTTGAAGAAAGATTTGATTTAGAGAAGGGGTAAGCGACTCCATCGTCATGACCGTAATTATGCCATTATTAACGGAAACATCAATGCAGGTTAAGAACTGCGTCATGTATATAGAAGTCAGTTTCGCCGTGCTTTCGTTACACTCATGCTTGAAAATTACCAATTAATCGATGCGTCCATCTCCCCTTTAACTTAAGTGTCCCAGCGAGTTTGCCATTCCTGTAAGCTGGCTTGTCCTTCCTCTTTGCGTTCTGCCAATGTTATCTTCCTGATATGGTGCTAACAGCCTCATATGACACCGTACGAAATGCGCATGACGTTCTGATGGCATTCAGCCGGGATACCATGTTTGCCATTCTCGCATATGTTTTTGCATTAATGCTGGTGTCCATACCAATACGGTATATATTATGGGTGACATTATTCTGTTTTACACAAACCTTTTTAATGTAGACTGAGTTTCGCTTCTATCATTACACTAAGGGATTTCAACGATATATGTGTTCTAATGTTATGCCCATCTTCTAAGGAAGATAGTCTCAAGTTTTTCTTGCTTGTAATAAGTTCCGCCTCCATTTTTTGTTCAGTAAGTTGAAGATTTGAGCTCGTTAGCCAGAGCTTTATCTGTTCCACCGCAGAATTGCATATATAATATATTGGATTTGGTAAAGTTCCTTAGCTCTGTTGTTACCGCAATATGATCGGCATATCCGATTATATGTGCTTCTTTAGGCAAAGAAAGGCGCAGTATTCCATCATACAGTACATTTCACAATATCGGACCCAATACGGAGCCTTGTAGCACCCCACCCACTCTTAATATTTTTGGCCGTGTCAAAAAGCAGCAGTCTTTCAGATAATTAGCTCAGAAGAGATGAGATATGTTGATCAGATAAGATGGTGTTCTCTTTGACTCTAGTACTTGCAATATAGCAGGCCGAGTTAAACGCGATTTTTACGTCAAAAGTAACGACCAGTGATGTATTGTTTTTTGCCGTACATCCATTTATCTCCTTCAATAGCTTTTTCTGCTATATTTTTCAGTTTCTTGATTGCATGAACGGTTGATCGGTTTCTGCGGAAGCCAAAAACAACTCCGTGAATGGCTTTGTGTTGAATTTTAATGCGAGTTCCAAAACCATGTTCGGAATACCATCCAGGCCTAGTGCTTTAGAATTTTCGAACCGCTCAACAGCTTGTAGCACTTTTATCCCATTGGCCTCTAACACATTTGTAGTCTCTGGAGTGAAAATCTCTACCTTCTTGGCTTGGTTTAGTCCTACCTTTTGAAGTTATAAGGGATAGGTAGGCGGCTATCCTTTGCCCCCTCCAATAATTAACATTATGAGTTTATATGCTTCGCCCCAGGCGTTCTCATTAATTTTGTAGTATAAAACTTTGAAAAATTTTGCTCCGTTTTATTTATTTTTGAGCTCGCTACGTTGTTTCTTGAAAATGTACATTCACCAATCGTTTCTCATTATTTCGACTTCACTATTCCACCAATATTCTGGCTTTCTCCGAGCAGTATGTTTCTTTTTGGTCCTAGCGGCATCGCAGGATTTAGTAATGTGTTGGACCAAAAGCTTGGCCTGCTGGTTTACATCATTAGATTCGTTGAAGTTTTCGTAAAACATAAATTGGAAAAGTTCCTTGTCCAGTGTTTCGATCTTCCACCCTTTGGTGGCAAACGCTTCTCATTGGTCGTGGCATATCCTTACTGATACTCATCAATATAGATTTCCGGATTCCTATTTGGTGGTCGGTGCTTGTTCTAAAAATATTTTTACATGCAATGCAAGAGGGCTTATTAGTAGTGGCCCTCTTCTCCGCATTCATTATAGGATTGAATCTTGTCTTCTGAAGTGCTGCACACTTTTGCTACATGTCCTTATTCAAGACATCTAAAGCATCTTTTGCGTCTGTAATATAGATATTTGCTTCTCGCACCAGAAGACTTATCACTGCTATTTGGGTGCCTGCATAAGCCGCTCTAATGCTTTTTATTGTTTTTCATTAAAACGGACAATCTCTTCCTCAATATTCTTTTTCGTAGTAGATTTTGCCCAATAGTTTTCATAAGTCCTCCTTGCAACCTTCACTGCTTCCTGTTTGTGCTTTCTTCAGTTCCATCAATATCTCTCCTTTGGTTGTCTTCTTTACTCGAGAGAGGCTTTTGCCTTACACCATTACTATTACTTTTTTCTCCACCGCTTTCGTCATCAACATTTCGTTATGGTCCTTTTTGGTGGCGTCCTTTTACTCGGTTTGTTGGTATCGCGTGGTATTTTAGATGTTACTTCAGCAACAGTTTGCTGGCTCGGCACGCTTCGGTTTGACTCCATTTGCCTAATATGATCCACTTGTGTGCATGCGTGGAGCTTCGAAATTGAGTTAAGCAATACTCTACTCATTTCTTAACTGTAAGCGTGTTTTCTTGTAGCGTTGATGTTAACGATTATGCGCGCGGGTCTATCTGTAGAAGGCATTTTAAAACGCGATCTGGCCAGACATGAAGTCTCTTTAACTTGCAGTTCTATCTACGACATTTATCAGCTGCTCCACAGGGAGATAATTCGATATCAATGTTTTCCGAAACGATCGGTATACAGGTGGACGGGCTAAAATAGGCAGAAACAGGTGTACCCTCGGGGACGGTTTCCCAATCACAGTTCCTATAGGCCTGCCTTCGCTTTACCAGTTCTGGAATACACGGACGAACCGGCGCTCGCCCGGAGCAACGCGGTCTACTAGTTCTGCGCTCAGTGAACTCTTGCTGACGAAGGCCCTAAGGGGCTGGTTACTATTTCACATCGGTGTTAGCACTTCGGTGTTAACACTTTATTAATGAAAATGTTGTTTTTGTGTGATTTACTATTATTTTGGGATTCGGCTATTTGGCTGCCATATTGACTTGCGCTATATGGGACGATTTTTGCTTTTGTTGGTGGCTGTGGTGAAATCCGTCCATCGTGTTTTGTTAGCGTTTGTCAATTCGCAAATTGGTCTGCAATTGAACCTTCTCTATCATCTACTTTCACTGCTTTTATACCGAAAGAATACTTATATTATAATTTCGCTTTCAAAGAAAATGCTGATTTTTTTTGCTAATACGAAAAACGTATCGCTTAAAAAGTGTTGTAATGGATTTCTCGATACATGGTCTACCAACAACTGACTTTTGAGTTCGGTCCCTGGATTGTTAAAAAAAAGTACCAATTTAATAGCTTACACTTAGCTTTATTTCTAATTCCATAGCACAAGTGTTCTCACAGTTGGAACAGCAGGAAGTGTGTATACCAGCACAGGTAACCTGACAGATGGAAGAACAGTACAAAATTAAAACCAAAACTGATGATTCTTTGCAAGAATATCCAGAATCACAAATGTATGAGTGGAGAAGTAACTACAGAAGGCCAGTCGCAAAAGCATATTGGGCAGAGCGGAGCAGTTTAAAGTTGGTGTGTAGCTGCTTGCATAGACTATGGAAAAGCGAAAAGGGGAGTACTCCCGAGTACTTATGGTTGTTTAAAAGGTTAGAATTCTTGAAGTTCTTAACGTGCAGTACAAAGGTACAAGAGAAGGGCACTTGAGAATCACCTTGGAGAAATTGAAGCAAAGGTTTTATTGGACTGGTTGTTGTCAATCAGTTATTGATGGGATAACGAAATATGCTGAGTGCATTGTAGCTAAAGGATCAAGGTCTAGGAGTCATGGTCAGCTGAAGCAGTACAATTCGGGTGCGCTAGTTGAACAAATAGGCGTGGATGAAGATGGTCCATTTCACACCAATATTTTAAAAAATAGTAATGTTTTAGTAGTAAAGGACCATTTCAACGAATGGCCAAAATGATACACAATTCCTAATCAAGAGGTTGAACCAGTGGCGAATGCATTCATCAAAAAGTGGGTAACGAGATTTAGTGTTTCAATGGAGTTACATTCTGATCAAGAATTAAGTCAAGGGATATATCAGAAACTGGGTATCCGAAAAACGGATGGAATTAACTTAAAGAAGAAAAGGACGGCTACGGAAGTTAACACTACCTTAGAATACGAGATGGGAGACATAAAAGCTTTGTGTTTGCTACCACAAATATGTCTATTCGGGACGATCAGACTTATAGCACAAACAGTCACCGACATTCCTCCCTTCCGTACTTACCGCTCGTATCAAACCAAATTTGTCAAAAGTTATGCCCGTAGTTGCAACGCAGAAATCAGTTGTTCTCTTTTGGTTTCATTTCACCAATATTGATATTGTTCAATTTGTATACACGATTTTTCACACATTTAGTTGTTAGTTACAATTTTTCATAATGTTAATGCTCAAAACTAAAATCCAACTATTAAAAATAGTTTACCTATTTATAAATAAATGTATTCGACTATGCTTTTGAGTTATTTTAAGAATATTTCAAATATATTCAAGTTCATTTTTTAATTACTACAAAATATCGAGATTGGAAACCCTGTGTTACAAGAGATGGCTCTCTGACTCTCAGCTAACACATTTCTATCAATCTCAAACCAATTTTTGGGACTATCTAACCGTAAGGTCTGTTGAAGCGGATGGTAGAAGCCAGGGAAATTTGGATGTCCAACTCCTTCCAGTGTGAGAGCGCCTCAAAATTAGCGTTTTTTATAACATTTTCCATTGTAGCCAGATCGGACAAAATAATAATTTTTGGGAATGTAAATTAAAATACCCAACATTTATCAAGATTAAACATTATTATACGTATATCCGTTAAACATATGCAGCAACTATTTAAACCCTTTTTTGTTATTTTGTAATATATTAAAACAATTGATTTTTGAACTTTCATTTTTTAAAACGTGAAAAAATGTATTAACTCACAATTAGTAAATGCTTTTTTATAATTTTCAATTGAAAATTAATACTACTGGGGCCAACACGAATACCAGAACACATCAGAATCGACGATAAATTGCCAAAAGCAACTAGTAAGCGAATTCGTAGTTGCCAGAACGTTCTAGAAGCAATGCTTTGTTAAAGATTTACTATATAAGGGCTCCGGAGTATGCAGCAGAGACAGTTCTAATCATGGATAAAATGATGGTAAACTCTTTGATTTGAGAGGGCGCTGTCAAAGTCCACATTCTTTATAACATTTGACAGTGGTGCCATTAAGGAAAGAAATAAGTTTTGAGATTTTTAAATGTATATCTTGGGTATTTTTCGGTTTCCATTTTACAGAAAAATATTCATAAATAAAATTAGTTTAACAAGCCAGATATCTATATGTCTTCTAAATATAAGTACATGTATATTTTAATCACAAAAGAATTTCAAAACTAACGTTTAAAACTAAATTTACCAAAATATTTTAATATATCAAAACACATAAGTTTTAAATAACCTAAACATGATCCTTATTTCTTTTTTATATACTTAATAAACAAATAGCTTTTGATTATTTATTCGGAAGTCAAAGTTTACATAACATTTGCTGGGAATTCTAACCAAAATAAGTATATACGTTGGCAATTGGTACAGCTAAGCAAAACAATACTCTGTAACAAAATACCGCTCTTTCCTAAAAACAAAACTATTTGAAATCTCTTTAAATAAAGATTACAAATATACGTAAAAGTCAACAATGAATCTGATCTCACAAATTACCCACTGATTTCGCAATTTATTTTTGCAGCATTCTTAGTTGTAGTTCATTGTTTTGCTTGTCATCTGTTCAGTAGCTCATAAACTCGTGGTTTTTCTTGGCAGCACTGAAAGTTCATGAGCTCTCTCAGAAGGCAAAGAGAGGAGTTTTGGCTCATTTTATCTATGGTTCTAATTAGAGTGTTGCCGTGTAAAGAGCAATGAAGCTATAAACAATAAGTTGTAAGTGCGAATAGCGAGCAATAAGTGTTAAGTTGGTGGAATTGGAAATAAATAAAAGTGTATAGCATTAATTTGGGACTTTAATATAACAATCCAGTGATCGAACTCAACAGTGAAGAGAAATCCGTTACACTATGTTTGCAAGCTGCAATCTTTATCCTTCATTGCTATTATAAATAGCAACAAAGTTATTCGGACAACATCTATTGCTTCGTAAGAGCATTATTCATTAGAGGGTACCCTGATTTCTATCACGGATTTATTACATCAAGATGTGCGTTTTTCATTTTATAAGCCTACAAGGAACCAAAGATTCACTGTTTTCCTATGTGTGTGAAACAGCTGTGATCACCTGATCAAATCTGCATTTTTTTGACACAGAGATGTAAATAAAAGCAATGTATTGCAGTTTAACAACTTGTTTGCGAATATGTTATTATAATGGAGAATATTAATGAAAACTTTAAAGAATATTTTCGAAACGAAAAAGTATTGTATATTTATTGCTTTTCCTCACCACCTCTGAGGTGTTCGGTTCCCCAGGAGGCCTATATTTACCCATATAATATATACAGTTTTTAAACAATCTAGTTTTCATAACAATTATAACTCGAAAAGATATATACATAAAATCAGGTATATGAATCAGGTTCATGAAAATTAATTACATTGACAATTTAGCATTAACAATATAAAATGAAATATTCAACTTGATTTGAACAAAAACGAAAATATATAAAAAATGAGGTACAATTCAGGAAGAATAACAATAATCAAAACAATGTTTTGTACTAAGTAATAAATCACCGTTACATAGTAATATATTTGATAAAATTGAAACTTTCAATAATATTTCAATACAATAAATAATAATTTAAATAATACTATGTAAACTTAAGGTTGGGCTTTAGTTTAGCATCCCACGATTTTAGGGTTAAGAGGGGTATGGTTGGATAGAGGAGATTATCCAGATCACGAATATATATAATTATTGCCGCCGGAAACTTATAGTTTTCGAGATATTTGCATTTTAAGTTGAAAATTTCACAAATTTCATTTTACATTTTCTGAAATCGTGGGATGCTAAACTAAAGCTTTCCCAAACTTAATCTTTAAAAATTAAAACAACCGAAAAATATTTGAATATGTAATATAAACATTCTTAAAGTTATACATTTTAAAACATAACACGGCAACACACTATAGCAGATTTGTGGCATTTGAACGTTTTAGTAGCAGAATAACGGTTGGCAACCCGTACCAATGTGACTTTAGTAATAGAATATAAGTAGGCAACCTGTACCAGGTGTGATTTTAGGAGTAGAATTTTCAAGGCAACCCGTACCAAGTGGGACATATGTGTGTGTGGATTAGTGAATATCTTAGGCAAGGATGAAATGATGCGAGACTCTTTGAATCGAGAGAGAGCTGTCAAAACCCACATTTTTTATAACATTTGCCAACCATGCCACTGTCGAAAGAAAATGGATTGGGTATTATAAAAAAAACTTTTGGGTATTTTGTATTTCAATATTATTTTTAGGTGCTCCGTCCCCGAGTAGGCCTTTATATGGCATATACATCCCTATATACGTATATTTATATTATAAAATTTTTTAAAAATCATATAACATAAAAAAAATTGCATATAAATAAAAAAAAATTATAACAAAGAAACAAAACAAGTCATAATAAAAGATCATGGTTTTATAATGAACGTTTTAAATTAAATTAACAAATACAATTTAGTTGCCCGTTATTCAAATGTATTTGTGTCGTTCCTTGAAATTTTGTTTCGCACTGCTTTTGTTAGCTATTTTTAGCTGGTTTGTTTCTGGCATCCCGCCTTTTTTGACATCAGCTGTTCGAAATTCCCTGATTTTAATAATCAGGGAAAGAGAATAACAGAAAAATCAGCGAAAATGAGAGAGTCTCGTATCATGTCATCCTTGTCTTAGGATTGGTTACTTGTCGTTTTATACAATGGCGTTGTGTAAGTATAAGTATTGTAGATTTATACAATGAAGATGTGTTATTAAACGAAAATATTTGAAATGATATTATAAAGGTACTTAAACTTAAATATGTTTCTTCTTTGGAGAACCTATCCGAGGTGTTATATAAAAACTTTGAAAGTATGATATGTATTTATGAAATAAACAATTAAACTAACCCGTCATTAAGGTCACTAGGTATTTCCCTATTTGTCATATATCGAATCGTATTAATGCTGAGAGAAAATGTCTAAACGTGGTAGAGGCACCTGTTACAACAGTATCATCCCTTGACCAAAAATGTAAGGATGTCACTAAAGATTTGACACAAAATGTGATTGGAAATGATACTAAAGGTAATTTATGGCACCCCAGTCCAAATACAGAGTTAAAACACATGGCGAGCTATTTAAAAAAATTGTCGAAATTTCGTTTGACGTGTAAGTATACATATGTATATTTAATAACAACTGCGGTAATAAACATTTCAAATAATACTTTAGCTCTTGTGGTAATAACTGCGATGAGCGGATATGCAATGGCCCCGGCTCCTTTTGAGTTCTGCACTTTTCTATCATGCACTGTGGGTACGTGTTTAGTTTCTGCTGCCGCTAATGCAATAAACCAATATCACGAAGTACCATTTGATTCACAAATGAATAGAACTAAAAATCGCGTTTTGGTCACTGGACAGTTAACACCTCTGCATTCAGTTAAATTTGCGATTATATCAGCAACGGCGGGGTTGAGTTTGCTTTATTTTGGAGTGAATGGGTTAACGGCTGCTTTAGGGGCTTCGAACTTGTTTTTATATACATCTGTCTACACGCCTTTAAAAAGAATAAGTATTTTAAATACATGGATCGGATCGATTGTGGGTGCTATTCCTCCGCTGATGGGATGGTCTGGTTGTACTGGAAACCTTGATGTATCAGCATTTGTACTAGCAGGAGTACTCTTTGCTTGGCAATTTCCTCACTTCAATGCATTGTCATGGAATCTCCGACCTGATTATTCGCGTGCTGGGTATCGAATGATGTCCGTGACTAATCCCGCGTTATGTCGAAAAACAGCTTTGAGGTATACTGCATTAATTGCATTGTTATCTGCATATGCGCCCGTTTTAAATTTGACATCATATTGGTTTGCTTTGGAATCATTTCCTTTAAACGCTTACTTTTGCTATTTGGGTAAGTTAATTACATTTTATGTAAAATCTAGATTCTAGACTAATGTATTTTTATGTATAAAGTAACTTATAATTAAAGTACAATTATATTAATATTTAAATGAAAACTTTTCATAAAATAAATAAAAAGAAATAAGGGGGACAATTTTGAATAGTCTGATAGTTTAAGAATATATATGTATATATAGGTGCCGCTGACTTATAGATTATTTGAATATAAAGTTCATTATATCAACAATTTTAATTACGTAATTTCTTTTTACAATAAATTTTACGCTTAAACAGTGCATATATCTGGAGAACCTTCTCTATCAGTTTTTCTGATATCCGACATCCAATCAAATCATCTTAGTAAACAATATTTCAGACACTTATATCAATTCCTAATTAAATAATGTTAACCTTTTAAGTATAAACTATGCACAGTATTTGTGCATATATATATTACTTAAAAATTAATTATATACTTACTTTCAGCATACAAATTTTATAAAAAATCGGATAGTAATACTTCGAGAATGTTATTTCGTTTTTCTCTTATCCATCTACCATTATTGATGTTGCTATTCTTATTGAATAAAAAACGGTGGTTTATAACAGAAAACAAAAGCTGTGTTCCTGAGATGCATATGGGTGAGCTTGGCTGTGTAAATTCTTTGAGTGGACAATCGGCTAAATCAAAACTGATTATGTAAAACGAAAAGTAAAAATAATGTAAATATAGTAATAAAGATTATGTATGTTATATAAATAAATAACTTTGTAAATGATATTTTAAATAAGTATAGTTATAAAAAACTAAAAACACGCTTTTAAACCACTTCAAACTAAAAAAGTGAAAAATAATTCCTTATATAAACTGACAGAAATATTGACCCGAAAAATATTTGTATTATTGTGAGAAAAGCGTGATGTGCTCGATATTCGAAAAATATGGCACAAGCCAACCCACACTACATGAGGAAATAGAACAATCCAAACACCCTCCAGGGTAACTACCTGAGCGGTCGGCAATCATCCGTACTGTTTCGGGGTCAAATCTCCAAACTACGAAGAATTAAATAGGGGGTTCCGCGGTTTCGCACGATGGGGTCTTCACCCCGTTACTGTTTAATTTCTACATCTCGAAAGTCCCCCCTACCAAAGGCAATTTCCATCACCTCGTACGCATATGATTGCGTGATATTGACGTCGGGCAATGGAATCAATGGCATGTGTTCAAAAGTAAACGGCTACTTCTCCGACCTTTCGCGCTTCTTCTCAGCAAGTAGCTTAACACTCTGCCCCACAAAATCCACAGCGACCATATTCTCTAATTGGACGAAGGAGTATATAGTGGATCTAAATATGGCAGTCGATGCCATTAAAATTCCGGGTGTCAACAATCCTAAGATTGAGATGATGCCAAAGTGCAGAGCCGCAACCAAATCCGCAAGTCGCTTACCGACAGCTCATGGGGAAAAGACAAAAAAACGTTGTTGGCAACATACAAGGTAATCGACCGGTCGGTCATAAACTACGCCGCTCCGATATGGTCGCCTGGATGTAATGAAATGCAAACGAAGAAGCTATAGACGTGTTATACAGCGAGGTCTGTATGCTTCCGGTTAAGGAACACAACGATCTCCCCTCAAAGCAGTTTCTGGTGGGACGTTTTCTTAGAAATCATCCCTGCAGTCGTCTGCTTGAAACGGAATCGTCTCCTAGGAACATCAAGTTCCTTGACTTCGACGTGATCGAACAGTACGCCGACCAGACTTCGAACGAAACAAATTTCAGACATGCACTGACCGCCATTAACACCTTCCCTGATTCCCTCTCAGTGAATAGCAAACTTGTAGTCAAACCACCAAACCACTTTGTTCTAGATATTGTAGCAGGTTAAACTTCTACTTATCCACAATCCCCGACATACCAAATATATGTCCAGCATACAATGAGTCCCCGCATGGTAAGTGTCATTGCACCTATGGTCTGACCACGTCGAAATAGCACGTTTCCTGTGCTTACCGTTAAATAACTTTGACGACAATCAACCTGAACCTTACTTCCGAAGCGCGGATTAGATAATTGTTACAACAACAACATCAATAAAAGGGTCCTACCGGAATTCTTAATGTGTCTAATTGTTCTCCTGATATAATCATTACCAGTGACGACTTTGATGCTAATTGACTTGCGCTTCCAATGGAACGTGTGTCTGGAAAAATAAGTTAACCGATAAATACAAATATGTGTTTGCATTATTCTGTTTGTAATACAATTGAATCTTTAATTTTTTTTTCGATAATGACAGCATAAGTATTAACCTAACGGCTTAAACCGGTTGTTCATTATGTAAGTAATGTAAAAAAGGGGGGAGTACAATATATTTATCTTTCGAATTTTCGTTAAATCCTTGTACAGGATTAAGGTAAGTATATTTAATGGTATAATTATGGCAAATATTTTTAATTAGATAAACCGTTATAATGAAATTTTAATGTAATAACAATATGTTTTTATAATTTGTAACATATTTTGTCTTAACATAAAAAATATGTCACTTGGCGTAACACTGGCCACCAGATCATGACAACATATTTAAAGGGCGTTCTAGCTTGAAACGTTCCTGCAGGTAATACTTCAGCTGTATTCTTCCAAAAATGTTTATCCTAATAGAGATTTCTGTAGCTTTGATTCGTTGGTTTTAGCATCCAATAAAATATCAACGTTTTAAGGTTTTTGGAATTCTAGATCCGCCAATTTAATGTTGAGCGGAATTATACAATTAATTAATTTGGTCAACAGCTACAGATTAAAAAACATTTCCGCATCCAATAAAATGTCAGCCTTTAATTTTTGAGGCATTTGCGTCTAAGTTATGTTTTGGATGACTAGCTGAAATACATTCCATAGGCCGAAATTATAATCGTAATTGCTTAACCGCGACTTAACACCCGTAGCTTTTCAGCCAAGTCCTCCCTCATAATGTTAACCTGTGACCCTGAGTACAGCAAGGCTCTTGCAGGCAGGTATTCTTTACGTGAATAACTGCCGTTCGTAACATTACCCAAACTGGCATACTCGTTGTATGCATACCAAATATGGTGAATGATTACAGATGAGGTGCAGTAGTAAAAGAAAATCAATGCAGGTGCAATAATGTATGTTGGGGTCGATTGCACAAACAACTGGGATCGCTCTTCACTTGGAAACAGTATGTTCTTTACGTAAACAATTTAAGAATAAGCACACCGTTTTGACAAACTTGAGTCTCTATTGCTGAGACCTTTGAAAGTGGGTTAGCTGTTATACATATAACTAATTATTCTTCGAGTTGTACTGGTGATATATCGTATGTTTTGTATATCAGCAACTAACGCTGACTGCGTCCCGTTCATATGTTATTGTTTAGCAGGACTTGGCTATGGATTTTATCCCCGACAACACGTCGCTCCTTTCGTTTATAGTCTTTTTCACATTCCTTTTAATATGGTAGCTTGTCGAAGTTCAGTTGTTCTCCCCACTTCGATCGATCGAAGAATCAAACGAATAATTATTACGTTTGTTACGCTTCACATCGCACAGTGGACGAAATTTCCGATTTGGTTCGGATTAATAACAATTTTTAAATTGCTCCGAAATTTTTCATTATTCGATGGATAATACAACACTGCAACTGTAAACATTTTTTGACCCGTTTTTCTCTTTCTATTCGCACAGCTATAAGTTTTCAAAGTTGACGTATGAAGCGTGTGTATTTGGAAAATATATAATTATGTTAAATTTTTAGTGATATTAGTGTTTTAGTTGAAAGAAGCCGGAATGTATTTACTCAATACATAATTTTGTGTTCGTGTTGAT
This sequence comes from Bactrocera oleae, assembly GCF_042242935.1. NCBI lineage: Eukaryota > Metazoa > Arthropoda > Insecta > Diptera > Tephritidae > Bactrocera > Bactrocera oleae. Next base: position 55,054,301 of record NC_091537.1, on the reverse strand, counting down.
TGGTTCTTGAAATCAATCTTCGAGATAATGTGCAATTTTTTGTATTCGCCGATCTTTCATGGCGTATATGTTCAATTGATTCCGACGGTTTCGGGCAAGGCATCGTTTGTTTTATTAATATTCTGTATTATGAATGTTAAAATGTGTAAAATTAAATTCCAGTTTTTCCAAGATTTAAAGATTTTACTTTTTTTTAGTTAAAATGTCATGCCCAAAACGCACCCTGCGAAATTTTGTGAGCAAACTGGTAGAAAAGTTGAGAATTAGCTATGGAATATTAGCATCGTTTGAAGAGTGAAAAAAAGTGGTTGAACGGAAATTTTGTACCGCCTGACCCAAAAGTAAATACATATGTCATCTGGTCGTCCAGTTAAGTCATTTGAAGACTGCAAGACGGACACTCAAGCACGAAAGTTTGGCGCTATTGTTGATGTAAGTCCGTGTAAAGAGTTGATGGTGGCCGCCAGCGTTAGTCTATGGTATATAACAGAGGAAAGAAAGTAATTCGCAATTAGTTTTGATGTTTGGTTCTAAAATTTTAAAAACAGTCGAATGTAGATTTTTGAATAATACCATAGGTGATTATATATTTTAAATCTATTTAGGGCAGCAGACAAATTAAAAAGTCGAAGTCGAATTGAAAAAACAAACAAAAAGTACGTAAACTAAAATATTGTACTGTTTGTTAAATAAACCTATCACTAAGCTGAAAATGCAAATTTTGACTTTGTATTTGAATGAACCGATATAAACTAGAGGTATTCTGATGTTTGGTTTTGTTTCATGAGCTGGTTTAGCTAATCCTCATCACATCATTTAAAAGGCGCAGCTTGCTTTTACCTTTAGACGAGTAACATCCTTAAACCACGACAGACAATTTTCCAAACTTTACTGCTGATTATTTTAATGTAGAGCTTTGTTTGTACCATCGTGGTAGTACATCATAATTTTAGTTTCGTCACAAAATATAACTTCATCTGAACACTCTAGTAGCATATTTCCGACGATCAGATAGCCCAATGTCTTTCCTTATTCGTCTTAAACTTTTTTGGAAATAATTCTAAGCGGCTGTTTTTCAGTGCGGTTAATTATATTACAAATTCTTCTAAGTGTAATTGAGAACAGTTCAGATAATTTTTTAGATTATTCGCAGTAGGTAAAATAAATAACCAGAATTAGGTTTTCCTCAATTCGGTTCTCAAGCATATATTTAAACAGATAAGTTAATGATGACTCGTTCATCATAAGAAAAACATTAAACTTTTATTTTGTCGCGGAAAAAATTCCAATATGTTGTCCGATAGGTTTTCTTTTTGTTTGATTTTTGAAGTTTACGCTTTGACTTTTGATTTTTTTTGCTCTTGAATATTTTAAATAGAATAGTAATACTTATAGTATAATGAAAATGAAATGGAAAATTATTTTTATATTTATTTCTGTAACAAAATACTAAGCTTAAAACTGAGTTTTCATGTTGTTTTTCGTTTTGCAAGGAATTAATTGAAAAGCTGTATCTCATTTTAGTTAGTTAGGCTGATTTTAATATAACTATTTCGGACACAAAGCAAAAGTATGTGATGAAACTAAGTGAGTATATGACATACATATATATAATATATGTAAGTACATAGGTACATATGCATTTAAATTTTGAATTCTGATGCAAATTTATTAAGTTTGTTAAACTTAAAACTATTGCAAATATATCAGCGGCTTATATAGCAAGTTTCGAGATTATAAAATGTTCAATTACAATCGAACTTACTTTTTTATCCAAAGGTGTAACCTAAAAACAAAATTTATGCATAAATGACCTAAGATCGAAACAAATCAAAAATTTACAAAATGGCGGCGTTTTAAAAAGTTTGATTTACCCAAAAAAATTCGTCGTTTTTGGTCTGGCAAAATTCGTTTTTTGATCAGATCAAAAAATTATACATTGTTTTTAACACTAAGTGTGCTTCCTAAATTTGTAATTCAATTCTAATATTATATTAATATATTTTTATAACTTTAAAAATATTTTGTTTAAGCTTAAAAACGTGTCGCTTGACGGAACAGCCGTATCAGGTCATCTACTCTTAATTATCTCCCGTAGGAAACAATGTAGCTTTGCTTCTGAACAATTTTTACATTAAAGACGACGAAGTTGATCTTTATAAATTTTACTGCAAACACCTTCGTCGTCCTTCACATTCCTAAGAATTTTTCTTTTTTGCGAGAGTTAATTTCGCAAGACGATCGCAGCTGAAAGATCAGGGGTTGCAAAGTGTTAATTACATAGCTGGTTATTCACAAGCGGACGACGTCTTATAACCTTTTTTCTGGTGTAAGTAAGCTCTGCACGACTACCGTGTTGAAAATTAAGTGATGGTCATATCATCTCAGACCCTAAAAAAAGTGCGATTTACTTAACTTTTTTGGGGAAAACTTTAGTATAGAATCCCCCCATTTCGGGGACAAAATCGGTATAGGCGGAAAAAGGATGTCCTTAAGATCAAAAAACAAAAAAAAATATAATTTTCGAGATATTCACATTTAAAGTACAAAAGTCACAAATTAAAATAAGCAGTTTTTCTATGTATTTTGGATTTTTCACTTATATTATATTCACTAACACTTCAATTACAACATAACATTATGGCTTTTAATATATTATATCCACTAATATGTCACTAAATAGCTCGTACACATTTGTTTAATATTAAATAGTGCACAACTAGTTTTAAATCGTAAATAAAGTTTTCTTGAATTTGACTGATTTACACAATAACAAACAGTAGAGTAGAAATATAAAAGATAAAGTAATTTTTTTTTTAATCAAAGTTCTTATGGATTATAAATACATTTGAACTTAAGAAACGTACGTTACGTACTCAACCATCATGTCTACAAAATACTCCGGGTCGTTGTAATTGTCTTTAAGGAAAAAGCGTTTGTGGTAATGATATTTAAATAATATTTTTAACTTTAACTTGCAGTTACATATTCAGGGATCATTATTATAAGTAATAAAATAAATAAAATCTATGTTGTAAAAAAAAACGCTTGAAGTTCTTGTATGTATTTTAAAACTTCGAGAACTGACGGTGGCTTAGAAGAATTATTTTATTTCTAATGCTAATGCTCAAAATCTGCAGCTTCCAGAATATTTTTATTTACTTTGCAGAGATGCAATGTTAGATTATTTTTTAACTTGTGTAATTAACCGAGGGAAATTAAATGTATGTTTTGTTTTCGAACTACACCACGACTGGTGAATGGTTCATTCACGACTATAAACATATGTATATATCTTTACAGCATTTCTGGTCGATTGCCCCCCCCCCCGGGGTATTCGTAGTTCTTTCGCGTCGAACTACTTTCTGCATTTGCGGCTATCGGCTGTGCTTCAAAAAAATAACCCTAATCGATCCAATATCGGGGTGTTCATAATTATTTCGCGTCGAACTACTTTCTGCATTTGCGGCTATCGGCTGTGCTTCAAAAAAATAACGGTCTTCGGACGCGCTTCAAAAAAGTAACCATCATCGGTCCAACACCGTGGTGCTCATAGTTTTTACCATAAATGTGTAAGAACTATTTAGCAATGTGTTAGTGGATATTATATTGTATAATACATGTACCATAAGTGAAAAAATCATTATACATAGAAAAGTTGCATACTTTAATTTGTGAATTTTTGAACATTAAATGCGAATATCTCGAAAACTATAAGCCTCCTATATAATTAGTCGAGAAAACATCCTCTATCCGCCAATACCCATTTTATCTTAAAATTCGGGGGATTCTATACTTAAGCCCAGCCCTTAGATTTAGATTTGAAAATGAGGTATGCACTGCGACCTAGGGTCTATTGTGCCCTCTCCTCCATCACATGCATTCCCAAAGTCCCAGCACCCTGAAAAACTCCAGATACTTGCTGGGTGCTATTGAGGCAATGTGATCCCTGGTCACAAAAATGGAACCGAGGGCCTTGAGCCTGCGTCTACAAATTGCGGTGCAATCGAGGATTAGGTGTTCTGGTGTTTCCGGTCCCATGTCGCAGAATCGGCAGTTGCCACAAGAAGCTATGCCCATGTTTGATAGGTGCTTCTTGAGCCTGCAGTGCCCAGTGTATAGCGCGACAAGGAGACGGAGTTTGTCTCTGGGGAGGTTTATAATTGTTCTGAACCTGGCTAGGTTGAACCCTCCCAGTAGCAGTTTAGCTTGACGCATCCCTGCTGTCTGTTGCCAGTGACTGTCTCTTCTCGATCTCTCCTCCGTGCGGAGCAGTTCCTTTATTGTATGGGGCCCTACCGCAATACATGGTTCTGGCCCCATCATTCTTGTAGTCGCAGCAGAGCGGGCGAGTTCGTCTGCCAACTCGTTGCCGGCTACCCCTTTATGCTCCGGCACCCAGATCAGGTGAACACGGTTGCACGCTGCTAGGCGGTTAAGCCTTCCTATACAGTCCTCCACTAATAGCGATCGAATCTCGAATGCCGATATCGCTTTTAGCGCCGCTTGGCTATCGCTGAGTATTGCGATACTCTTATTCCGGTAATTGCGTTGGAGATTTAGTACTGCGCACTGACTTATGGCAAATACTTCTGCCTGAAAAATGCTTGGAAAACAGTCCCGCAATGCCAGCTCCTATTCCTTCTGGTGTTTTCGAGCCGTCAGTGTACCACTGAATAGTGCTACCTCTCAGCAGTTGGTCAAGTGTGGAATCGCTCCAGTTCGCCTTACTGCCGAGAGTAACTTTAAACTTTTTCGTAAAGTTTACTCTCTTCGTTACACCGTCTCTTGGAAGGATGGCCAGTGGCGTGTTATCTTCTAAGGCCCTCATTTGTTGAGACGAGATTAACTTCCCTTTACCATACCTCTCTGCTGTCATAAGCACCATGGTATGCTTCGCAGTCTGATTGATAACTAAATGGAGCGGTGTGAGCTCTAGCATGACCTCAAGTGCTGCGGTGGGGCAGGTGCGCATTGCCCCAGTGGCGCAGACGCAGGCAAGTCTCTGCAGCTTCGATAGCTGAAGACCTATCGAAGTCTGCGCTGCTTTCGATGCCCAAACCACCGCTCCATAAGTAACAATAGGCCTCACGATCATGGTGTACAGCCACCTGATGATACTAGGCTTGCAGCCCCAGGATCTGCCGGCTAGGCGTCTGCACACCATGAGTGCCTTTGTGGCCTTGGAAAGCGTTAGCTCCACGTGCCTGTTCCACCGCAAGGTGGAGTCTAGTGGGAGACCTAAGTATTTTACTTCCCTCGACACTTCTAGCTCTCTGCCCCCAAGGGATAGTATTCTAAAGCCCGGAAGAGATCTTATTTTTGTGAAAGGGATGACGGTTGTTTTTAACAGGTTAATATTTAGCCCTACCGTGTCGCACCATCCCTTTGCTAGGTTTAGACCCCTTTGGACTATGTCGCAGAGAGTGTTCTCAAATTTCCCTCTTGCCATTATGACAATGTCGTCGGCGTACCCCTGGCACCGAATTCCATTGCTCGTTAGCAACTCAAGGAGTTCATCTACTACGAGGCTCCATAGAAGGGGTGACAATACCCCACCCTGAGGGCAGCCTCTCGTAGTACCAAGACGAATCTTGCTCTCCCCCACCGTAGTTTCTGCAATCCTAGTGTGCAGTACGGCCATAATCCATCTGCATATAGGAGCTTCCACGTTCCTTTTCTCCTGTGCTCTGATCACGCTTGCGTGCGACGCATTATCAAAAGCACCTTCGATATCTAGGAAAGCACATATCGCAACCTCATTATTCTCCAGCGAGTTCTGGATCTCAGCCGTTAGTTGGTACAGAGCAGTGTTAGTAGACCTACCTACTGTGTACGCGTGCTGATTTGCATGCAGAGGTGCGACTTTTAGTGCTTTCGATCTTATATGGTTGTCTATAATCTTTTCCATACCTTTTGGCATGAAGGAGGTGAGACTAATAGGCCAGAAAGATTTGGCTAGTGAATAGTCCTTCCTTCATACTTTAGGTAGGAAGATTACCCTAGCTATTCTCCACGTTGATGGGATGTACGACAACGCAAGGCTATCCCTCATCAGCCCAACAAGGTACGGCAATAGAGTTTGCCCTCCTTGCTGCAGAAGTACTGGGAAGATGCCGTCAGCCCCTGGTGACTTGTATTTCGAGAAGGAAGCCAGTGCCCACTTGATTGAGTCTGCATTGAATAGATTCTTTGCAGCTGTCCAATCTGAGCGATCTGGCTTATGTGCGACCACTGGTGGAATTTGGTCGTCCCAAATAGTCTCCGGGAAGTGCTCAAGCAAGAGTGCCATTGCCCTTTCGTTTGCGTTGGTCGTATAGGTCCCATCGGATCCTTTAATGGCTAATGCTGTGTCAGTCTTACCTCTGGCGAGCCTTATGCAGTCTTGCAGCCTCTGGAGTAGAGGAGACATTTTCACAGAATTTTCTGAAACTACTGGTTTTTGCAGACCTAATTTCCTTATTGTAGGTTGTTAGATGTTGCCTATATTCCTCCCAGTTGCCGGTTCTTTTGGCTTTGTTAAAAAGCCTTCGAACCGATTTTCTAAGCACTGAGAGTTTACTGGTCCACCAAGGACAGCCTTGTCTTTTGGTGGTTGACTTTAATGGGCAACCGCAATGGTACGCGTCTATTATGAACTGGTTAGTCGCAGCCAGCCTGATCTCTAGTCCTAGCGGCGTAGCATCGCTTCCTACCTGCCACACTCTACTAATATTTAGCTCTAGGGTCTCTCTGAAAACATCCCAATTTGTGTTTCTGGGAATACGGACTGGCAGAAGGTCCTTGACCTCCACTTTCATTGCAAACCGTATGATCCTGTGATCTGACATAGAGGGATCTTTCGATACCCTCCATTGTGAGATCAGCCCAGACATTAGCTCATTGCACAAAGTTATGTCAAGGACCTCCCTTCTGGTACTGGTAATAAGGGTGGGTTCGCACCCCTCTCAATGCTTAAGTTATTACTAATAATGAGTTCAAGAAGAGACTCACCCCTTGCATTGCAGTCCGTACTGCCCCACTCCGTGTGGTGCCCATTTGCATCGCACCCCAGGACGAGGGGGAGTTTATTTCTCCTGCAGTATTCCATTAGATGGTGAATTTCGTTGGGGGGTGCTGTGGTTGTCTCCCCTGGGAAATAGGCCGCTGCAAGGACGAAGTCTGCACCTTCCTTGTCCTTCACCTGCACCGCGACTAGATCCTGCGTTAGGAACTCTGAAATACAGAAAAAATCAATATCGTTCCTAACCACTACACAAGACCGGGGTCTCTCAGATGAGAGATCCCAGATTACCTTGCTTGCTTTTGTATTGAGGCCCCTGACCTCCCCTCTAAAGACCCACGGCTCCTGGATTAATAGAATACCCAGGTTATCCGAGAGGAACCTACTCGCGATAACAGCCGAGGCTGCTGTCACGTGGTGTAGGTTCACCTGGGCAACTTCTATATTGGCAGTGGCGGTCACAGGACTGGTTCCAGGAGGGACAGATCATCGTCATCGCTGTCCTTGTTAATTCCCTGCTGGTCCTGCCCCTTCAGCCCCTCTAGGAGCTCTTGTGTGGAGGGTAGCTCCCCTTCGCACTCCTTAGCACATATTATCGGTGCTCCTTCTGCGGCATCTGTAGTATCCTGCACCACCGTAGCAGTAGCAACCTGCCCGAGTGTGCCTTCCGCCGGTGTGGTTTTAGGCCTCCAAGGCCTCATTACCACACTGCTGAACCTAAAGTTCAGCCTGAATCCCTCCTTCCGGATGAATTTGTAGGACTCGTCATCGATGGGGATGTTGAGCCTCCATCCAGCGTCCTCAATTCTGCTGTCTACTACCCTCCAGGCCGATGTACCGAGCCCATCGTTTTGGTTTCGTATGAGACCTAGTGCAAACTCGTAGGGTTTTCCTGCGCTCCTGGGAAGGAATACCGTCATGCAGTGCATAGGCGGTATGTCTTCACCCCTCTTCGCGCATAGGACTGGGCCTCTCCATCCATCCATCCTTCGGAGCGATCTCCGCAAGCCAGGTGGCCGTCCTTTCGTCTTTACAGTCGACTAGCAGCATTCCTGACCTGAAGTACACACCATGGAATGAGCCGGTGTTTCCACACCCATTGTATACCTCATCCATGAAGCTATCTTGCAGCGCTGTCAGTTCCCCAAGACCTCCGCCGGATAATTGCGAGGCAGCACAGCCATTCGGATGCCTTTGAGGGCTTCCGAGTATTTGCGCTGACCGCCATCACTCGGGTTGGGATTTGGAGCAGAACGTTGTCCTCCGATCGCCGGTGGTTGATTCCCCTTTTGCCTTTTTGAACTTGGGGGTTCTTGAGGCGTTATCTGCCCGCTCTTCCTTTTCGCGGTTTGATCTGTGGTGTTCCGTGGTTCCGCCTTTCCGCTCCCTTGTTTCCCAGGCTGGGTTGCGTTTCCTCGGCTGAACGTCTGGCTCCCGCGTCCCGCGACGGACGCGGCGTTTGCATGCTTCTTCGCAGCCGGAGAAGGGTTGCTGCCCCTGCTCCTGCTCGTGGCGAGTCTAAATGCTTCTTCTGGGGATTTGCCATCTTGCAAGTGCCTGAGGTACCATTTTAGGGTGGCACCGCTCATGCCTCTCCTGCGTGGATCGTCTGGGCCACCCGGGCATCCCGCTGCTGGTTCAGGGGGCATTCTCCCCCCCCGCTTCCTCTTTCTTTTGCGCACTTCTGTCCCACCCCTTTTGGATTCGTCCTCCTCCGAGCAGCTGAGCCTGCTTGAAGAGGTTGCTGTGGGTTCAGCCTTATCTGCACTCGTCGCAGTAGCCGCCTTTCGATTACCGCTGCTAGAGGCCACGTCGTCATCATCACGTGCGTGCTCCTCAAACAGTGCGCGCTCTTCTGGCGAAAGAGCGTCCAGGAAGCTAAACTTGCGCCCAGCTCCTGGGCCACTCTTACCTGCAACGGTCGCTTTGCAGTTTGATGTTGTTGTCGTTGTCGATTTGGTGGTTGCTGGTGTCGTCGTCGTTTTTGCTCCATTGTTTTGGGTTTTTTGTGTTGGTTTGTTGTTGTTGTCGCTCATTCTGGTTCTTACGACCCTTGGCTCAACAGGGTGAGCATCCGGGTCTATTCTGTTAAAGGGGGAACGGAAATGTCCACCGCGCCAGAGCCCCTTCACGCGGTAAGGCCACAGTTACTTCCCAAGGCGGCCCGGTATTGGGAAGGCTCCGTTAAAATACAGCCGAATTTACCTCCTGGCTGCAAATCGTCCAATGGGCACGGGAGTCGCATGACACCCTGGATTAGGAGGTGGCAGCTCTTGGTTGTCGCACGCATGCGGCTTCTAGCAACCCGTGTGAGAGGTGCTGGTGCTAGACAACACTACTCACCCTGGTTGGGAGATGCCGAGAATGCCTTGCGACCTAAGCCCCTGCACCACGGCAAGGTGCCTGCCATTCGCAGGAGAAGCCCAGCCCTTACTTTTGTTCAAAAACTCAATCTTCCTTCTGCCTTCAATTTTGCAAAGAAGTATTTTAAAAACTTAAATATTTCATTATTGAGGGAAAATCAATGAAATCGTAAGAAAACATGCCTATTACCCATAGAACAATATTGTGTGCGGTAATTGGCTAGCGGTAGCGGAAACATTTTACGCGGTAGCTAGACACCTTGGCTAATAGGCGTAAATTTAGTACACATAATTTTCATGAAATCCTTATATTCGAAAATTAGTTACAATTACGAATATTTCCCGTATGTCGTCGGTTCTATCAGTTTCTTTCACTTTACAATAAATGAATCAAGCATCAAAGAAGCATCGAAATAGAATATAGTAACACCGTATTTTTAAAAAGCGTCGACTCTCATCTGAAAGTGGTCGAAATAATATTTTAGCTTGTCAAACTCTTGATACCAAACATGAGATGTCGCCTTTCTAGATATTGAGGACGCCCGTGATAATGTTTTTATCTTGTCACTGAAAAATTTAAGTGACTACTGTAAACGCCCTGGCCCAATGCTGACTTTACCAGAGAACGTATATCATAGAGAAGGTTCATGGTGTGCCGATTGTCAAAATGTTCCTCTTGACGGAGGGTTACTCGCCAACATTAGTGCATTTCACCACAAACAAATTATAAGCTGATTTCACCAGAATTTTACCCCTGCGGAGCGCAAAATAGCAGAATTGAGCATTTTGAATGTTAAATGAGAAAAATAAGCTAAATTCAATGTTAAGAAGTGTACGATTACAGATTCGTATATTTACAATGCGCAAACGAATTTACATATAATTTTAAGATATTCTGCATATACAGGGCGGCTCACGAATCGTGCTACAAAAATAAACCGTAATAAGTTTCTTTTTAATCAATGCATTACATTAAGTTTTTTTGTATTGTATAGAAAATCTTATTTTATTTTATACAATTAATAATTCCTCCATGCTCAGCTACGTATATGCGACACCTAATTAGAAAATTAATGCGGGCTGGAGGGTTCGTCGGGATTGCCTCAAATATCTATCAATGGACTGCTTCAGTTCAGTCAGATGTCTGGGTTTGAATTTGTACTCTTGCTTGACATAACCCAATAAGAAAAGACCAAGCGAAACAAATATGAAAATACCCATTATAATTGTTAATTTGTCTATATGCAACGTATGTATGTAAATATGTACACTCATTGTTTCATGGGATACCAGAACCATACACACTCTTACAAACATACATCTCATATGGCAAGTGCAAAATCAACCCTTATTCATATACAACATGGCATGCGTAAATGGAAACAAAGTCAACAAGTCATGTGCATATATACGGGCAGATGTGTGTACAAAAAATTCGTATATTTACATACGCACATTCTTTGACAAATACAGTCAAACCCGGTTAAGTGCCAAAACCAAAGTTGCAGATATTTTATGCTTTGTAGTACATAAGCTATTGTGGTACTTAAGAGACTGGTACCAAAGAAATAATTTCTATGTATTTAAAAAAAATTACCGTTTTCTTTAAAAAATTAAGAAAAAAAAAACGTGAGATGCAACAAGACACAGGCAGATAAGAGGGATTGGAGGAGTGATACTTAACCGGGGCTTACTGTATACATAAATCAGAGGAATATTGAATGTTTTCTTTAAAAAGTTTCTTGAATTGTAAATCGACAAATATACTATGTTGTCACTTTTATTCTAAAATATTTTAATACTCATATTTGAGGGGTTGTCACTTTTCCCTTCTAGAGGGAATATCAGAAATTTGTTCTATTTATGATTTTTAGCTTTTGCCATCGTCGTGAAAAGACGCTTGTAGACAAAAGCATGCTCGGGGAGATGTGAGGGTATCTGTTTTTTTGAATGAAGCGAGGTTGCTTGTTAAAACTACGCCTGCGTTCATGAATGAAAATGTTGTTGTTGTGCAATTTACTATAAATTTGGGCTTCGCCTATTTGGCTGACATATTGACTTGTGACGATTGTTGTTTTTGTAAAACAATGTTTGTAGTTTTTGCGGGTGACATATTTACATGTGTACGCATATACGTATGTATGTATGTTTGTTTCTGTATGCATTATTTGTTCGGCAATTTTATGTCTACATACATATAAGCGTGTACATATAAATCAATGCGCGCACATATATTGTGTTGATATATGATAAAATTATGATTTCAATTTCTGAATCCGCACATTCAAATGCGCTTGTGTAGATATACATATGATTATATATAATATTAATATGATAACAGATATGTACTTATACATATATTGTAATAAATTTAATCTCTATTAGGAAAGTATATTATGTTAAAACTAAATAAAATCATTAAATTCCCAAATTGATTATATATAATATTTTTAAAATTACTTAGATTTAATTAATTAATTAGAGTCTTATCAGTTTTGCAAGCATTCATAAAAATTCGCAAAATGATATTCATATGAATAAATATGATTGCATATAAACGTATAAGAATATAAGCCAAAAGAGTAACAGTGGCTGTAATATTAAATCAAGTCTCTGAGCATAATTTTCATTGAATGCTCAGCTCTGTTCACTCACTTCTGTTAAAATTGCTCCTTCCGAGCCAGATGAGGTGAAATTCACTAATAAAATCTTGTTAGGTTTTGACAATTCACACGCTGGTCCGCAATTGAACCTTCTCTATGATATACGTTCTCTGGTTCTCACAGCAAAGCAAGTAAAGTCTGACTTTACTATCATAGAGAAGGTTCAATTGCGGACCAGCGTGTGAATTGTCAAAACCTAACAAGATTTTATTAGTGAATTTCACCTCATCTGGCTCGGAAGGAGCAATTTTAACAGAAGTGAGTGAACAGAGCTGAGCATTCAATGAAAATTATGCTCAGAGACTTGATTTAATATTACAGCCACTGTTACTCTTTTGGCTTATATTCTTATACGTTTATATGCAATCATATTTATTCATATGAATATCATTTTGCGAATTTTTATGAATGCTTGCAAAACTGATAAGACTCTAATTAATTAATTAAATCTAAGTAATTTTAAAAATATTATATATAATCAATTTGGGAATTTAATGATTTTATTTAGTTTTAACATAATATACTTTCCTAATAGAGATTAAATTTATTACAATATATGTATAAGTACATATCTGTTATCATATTAATATTATATATAATCATATGTATATCTACACAAGCGCATTTGAATGTGCGGATTCAGAAATTGAAATCATAATTTTATCATATATCAACACAATATATGTGCGCGCATTGATTTATATGTACACGCTTATATGTATGTAGACATAAAATTGCCGAACAAATAATGCATACAGAAACAAACATACATACATACGTATATGCGTACACATGTAAATATGTCACCCGCAAAAACTACAAACATTGTTTTACAAAAACAACAATCGTCACAAGTCAATATGTCAGCCAAATAGGCGAAGCCCAAATTTATAGTAAATTGCACAACAACAACATTTTCATTCATGAACGCAGGCGTAGTTTTAACAAGCAACCTCGCTTCATTCAAAAAAACAGATACCCTCACATCTCCCCGAGCATGCTTTTGTCTACAAGCGTCTTTTCACGACGATGGCAAAAGCTAAAAATCATAAATAGAACAAATTTCTGATATTCCCTCTAGAAGGGAAAAGTGACAACCCCTCAAATATGAGTATTAAAATATTTTAGAATAAAAGTGACAACATAGTATATTTGTCGATTTACAATTCAAGAAACTTTTTAAAGAAAACATTCAATATTCCTCTGATTTATGTATACAGTAAGCCCCGGTTAAGTATCACTCCTCCAATCCCTCTTATCTGCCTGTGTCTTGTTGCATCTCACGTTTTTTTTTTCTTAATTTTTTAAAGAAAACGGTAATTTTTTTAAATACATAGAAATTATTTCTTTGGTACCAGTCTCTTAAGTACCACAATAGCTTATGTACTACAAAGCATAAAATATCTGCAACTTTGGTTTTGGCACTTAACCGGGTTTGACTGTATTTGTCAAAGAATGTGCGTATGTAAATATACGAATTTTTTGTACACACATCTGCCCGTATATATGCACATGACTTGTTGACTTTGTTTCCATTTACGCATGCCATGTTGTATATGAATAAGGGTTGATTTTGCACTTGCCATATGAGATGTATGTTTGTAAGAGTGTGTATGGTTCTGGTATCCCATGAAACAATGAGTGTACATATTTACATACATACGTTGCATATAGACAAATTAACAATTATAATGGGTATTTTCATATTTGTTTCGCTTGGTCTTTTCTTATTGGGTTATGTCAAGCAAGAGTACAAATTCAAACCCAGACATCTGACTGAACTGAAGCAGTCCATTGATAGATATTTGAGGCAATCCCGACGAACCCTCCAGCCCGCATTAATTTTCTAATTAGGTGTCGCATATACGTAGCTGAGCATGGAGGAATAATTAATTGTATAAAATAAAATAAGATTTTCTATACAATACAAAAAAACTTAATGTAATGCATTGATTAAAAAGAAACTTATTACGGTTTATTTTTGTAGCACGATTCGTGAGCCGCCCTGTATATGCAGAATATCTTAAAATTATATGTAAATTCGTTTGCGCATTGTAAATATACGAATCTGTAATCGTACACTTCTTAACATTGAATTTAGCTTATTTTTCTCATTTAACATTCAAAATGCTCAATTCTGCTATTTTGCGCTCCGCAGGGGTAAAATTCTGGTGAAATCAGCTTATAATTTGTTTGTGGTGAAATGCACTAATGTTGGCGAGTAACCCTCCGTCAAGAGGAACATTTTGACAATCGGCACACCATGAACCTTCTCTATGATATACGTTCTCTGTGAGAACTGTAATAGAACTATACTAAAGCATATGACGAGAGACCAAATGTAGCTTTGCCTCAATCACTTGAAGTTTCAAATATATCTATATTCTATTTTCCAGCGCTTTTGACAGTAGATAGTGTAACCATGGTTGACAATTTATGACTTTGCTACATTTGCCCACAAAATTTTATCACATATGTTTACTGCTAGTAAAATTAGTTAAAATGCATAATATTTAAAATATTTGATATTATCTGCAGGAAATTTACTAATTGTGAATAATAATATAACATTTAATAATAAATTATTACATATGTTTTGATCTCCGAAATATTAAGTAAGTGGCACCCGTGTTTCTTTACTTCAACTTACGAATCAGCTGATTGTTTTGAAATTGTTCAAAGGGCTCATTTGGTCATACAAGCATTCAAAGAAAGTCAAGTTGGTTAAATGACTTAGGCCTCCCCCTCGCATATATGTATAGACCAACCAAACGGATACATTATTGGCACACCCTAATAATACACACCACTCCTGAGAACACTATACAGGATGTCACTACACGCAGAATATCATCACACACGAGGACGCCTCACACCACCAACCAACAAAAAGGATTGGATCATCGCTTCTACACACATTCGCAAAAACATTCGCTTGTCGTCCACGGGACTGTCCTCATTCGTAATAATTGCGATCCTGCGCGCAACTCAACTTTTCGCTTGTACACCTGATTCGACTAAGTAGTGATCTTGCGCGCAACTCCTTTTCAATTCGCTGACAACTATTGGACACCGTTACCTCCGATTCTGATCGCCAGCATCCAAAGGTCGTTTCGCGTAATTGAATTCTCAATTTTATTGTTATTTTACATAAAATTGTGGTTAAGTTAAACGGATACCTTTATTGTAAAGTTTGAATAAAATATAAATCCCGATAAATTTGGTACGCAAATAAACATGGTCCTTCGAGGCTCAAAGACAGGCACCACGGAAAATAAATATAAATAATGTAAAAAAAAAACATTTACAAACAGTGCGGTGTGGTGACCAATTATACATAGTGACAATACAATACATAATTATGTATACCCATACTTAATACAAAGTTCAGTGACCACACAACAAGAAAAAAAAGTACAACCCAAAATTATATGCATACAAGTACATAGACATACATTTATATATTTTTCAAAAATGTGATAAAACAAAAAGTGGTGACAAAAACATAGTGCACTAACATATATTGGTATATAAAATATATATATACAAAGTAATAGTGTGAAGAGAAAATAATAAAAAAGCAAGATATATAAAGTGCGTGTCAAAAACAAAATAGATGAAAACTGTAAACACACAAAAAACACAAATCGAGCGCGAAAACTAAAACACCTAACTACAAAACATAGATAAAAATAAATGAACGGGTGCAGATTTCAACGCATAACTGCTGGAAGACTTCAGAAGAAGAGGAAAAAAGGAATTGGATTCTCGACAGCAGCAGAAAACTTTTATATATAATAGAGAGATATATAGTCAAGTATATACTTATCTAATGCCTAAATAAGCTTACCCTTGAGTTCTCAAAATACACCAACTTCACAAATCACAAAAACAAAAAAAAAACATTAAAGTATTTACTTTCTAATATTTCTTAGCAATACCTCTTATGTTTGGAAAAAAAAAATAAGCACGATTGCATAAATTAAGTAAGCAAAGGCACAAGTATAAATCAAACTTCTAATATAAAATACAAAAAGAGAAAAAAAATACTCATATGCAAATTTTCATATTACAAATTGACAAACATACTATACTTGTATACAAAGTGCATACGGGATAATACCATAAAATTCACTTCGCCTTCGCGCTCTCTTCGCTGTTTTTTTATTTTTATTTTTTTATACTCTCGCAATATGTTGCTACAGAGTATAATAGTTTTGTTCACCTAACGGTTGTTTGTATCACCTAAAAAAATCGAGTTAGATATAGGGTTGTGTATATATATTATATAAATGATCAGGATGAAGAGACGAGTTGAAATCCGGGTGACTGTCTGTCCGTCCGTCCGTGCAAGTTCTAACTTGAGTAAAAATTGAGATATCTTTATGAAACTTGGTAGACATGTTTCTTGGTACCGTGAGACGGTTGATATTGCAAATGGGCGTAATCGGACTACTGCCACGCCCACAAAACGCCATTAATCAAAAACAAATAAATTGCCATAACTAAGCTCCGCATAAGATACAAGACTGTTATTTGGTAAACAGGATCACACTAGGGAGGCGCATATCTCCTAAACTGCTAAAGCTATAATAACAAAATTCACTGGAAGCAAATGTTTTTGGCACCTGTACCTACGGTGTGAAAATGGGTGAAATCGGGTGACAACCCCGCCCACTCCCCATGTAACGGTACTGTTAAAAACTACTAAAAGCGCGATAAATCAAGCACTAAACACGCCAGAGACACTAAACTTTATCTCAGGGATGGTATGAGATGACTTTTTAGGAACCGCGTTCAAAATTGGACAGTGGGCGTGACACCGCCCAATTTTAGGTGAAAACCCATATCTTGGGATCTTTTTAACCGATTTCAACGAAATTTGGTACATAACATTTTTTTTATATTTCTATGTTATGGTGCGAAAATGGGCGAAATCGGATTACAACCACGCCTATTTTCATATAACACCATTTTCAATTCCACTTGATTCTTTCACTTTCCACTATGCATATCAAGCAACAATGATTATATCGGGGTAAAACTTTGCGTGAATAATACGTTTAAAGTATGCCACCTTGTGACCAAAAATTGTCTATATCGAACCAAGCCCCTAAGTACTAAATATGTGGACTCCAGTACCAATAGTTTACCTTCTACCGAAAATATAAGTCAATCCACAAAGAAATCTAAAACGAGTATACCATTTGACTTTGCGCGAATATAAAATGTTCGGTTACATCCGAACTTAGCCCTTCCTTACTTGTTTATATATAAAATTGCTTCAAAATATGCTCTCGAGTATAGCTGAGCAATGTCAAAATTAATATATTTCTCTATCCCCAATATATATATGATTTCCGTCTTTCCACCTGACTTTACACCGTTCCGGTTGATCAACGTGATATTTTAACGAAATTAAGTGGAAAAGATTTCTTAAAAATTATGTGGTTTGACGCTGAATTAGAATGAAATTAGTATATACTAAGTCTAAACCTCACACCTTCATATAATGAATTCCGATTCTCTGGTTGACGTTTGCCACCTAAGCTTATAATATAAAATTTAGAAACTTTGGTGAAGTTAATATCACATTCATACTTATGTATATCTCACTTCAAGCAATAAAACTGAGACTAAGTTTATGGCATTTAATATAAGTCAAGAAGATACCAAATTTGATTGTAATTTAATCACGATATCATTTAATAATGGATGTTTAATTCAACATTTTTTAATATACGGTTTGGAGGAATTTTCTGGTCTTTGATTTTCCCAGCTCACATGTACTACTTATGGTATAATTTTTTTCGTCAATTTGATAATTTAATTAAATTAAATGGACAGTTTTTCTTAAAAATAATGTATATCGCTGCATATGAATGAAATTGGTCTATACTTTGTTTAAACCTGTTAACTCTAATATACTGATTTCCGCTCCTCTGGTACAACAGCAACCTCATATACCCCACATATTAAATCTAACCCATTTGGTTCAGTTTATGTCACATATACCATGTTTGAGTTAAATAGCTTCTTTTTATAAAAGTTAACATTTCGGAGAAAAAAATAGTATTGACACTAAATAAATCTATGATTAATAACATAAGTTAATAAGAACCAAATAATAATCGAGTAATGAATGTTGAATTATTTGGCAACATTTTTATACTTTCGCAACATGTTGCAACAGAGTATAGTTTTGTTCACCAAATAGTTGTTTGCATCACCTAAAGTGATAGATATAGATTTCTATATACATATATTTCTTCTAATATTTGGTGATAATCAGTGGTTAGGTATATTTTCTCAGCCATCATGTTGAACTTATTATAAAATATACCAGTCAACAATGCTAAAAAAGTTTCTTAGAGTGCTGGATTTTGTATAGAGCAAAAAAATCTTTCTAGAAAAAATTGCATGAAATAAGTATTAGTAATGTAGTATCAAAAGGGCTAAAGACCCTTTTTATGTGGTTATAGATAAACTGCGACCATCGGTTTACATGCTTTTGTCTATTATTTCAGTTTTGCGACACATTTTAATATGAAGGTCATGAGGTGAACTGTAAACTCAAAGTTTATGAAAGGTTTAGATATTAAGACAGAAAGAAGAAAATCTACATACCTGCTCTACATGTGTGTATACCATACTTAATTATATGTAAGTTATTGTTAATTTAGACTTCATGGGTAGACCCTTCAAAATAGGTACCATAGATCCGCCTGTTTTAGAAAGCGTTTAACAAAAGTAGTTTACGGAGGGATTTTCCGAGAACTTAATTTCTATATAATGAAATAAACTACTAATTTCTAAAATATAAATATAACTAAATATTATGTATTATTATGTTAGTGAATAGCTAAGTAATATATAGGTATACAAAAGTACGTAAGCTGTACCAACATGTTGCAAGAGTATAATAAATATCAGTACACTGTGTTTGTAGTTTCAGTTTCACTAGATGTCAAGCAAAGTGCTTTATTCAAACTAATTTTAGTGTATTACACAGTACAGTGTATAGTGACGAGCAATAGCATAGCAAGGACTTACAAGGAATTACAGTGAAAGAGAGCAGCACCTAGGATCCAACTTTTAACAACCGGATGGACTGAATTATATAAGTATTATCTATAAGTATTTTATATATTAATCCATTTATTATTAATTAATTATACCTAGTTTAAGTAGAAAATCTATATTACTAAGTCGTCTTCAGAATAGAAGACGTATGAGAGTTCTTCGTGCAAACTCTTTATATAGAGATAGTGAGCAGTCACAAAATACTGTAAGTCACGCTAATCGTAGATTAGATTCCGATGTACGTCTGTCCGAACAAATTATCAATACAAATTAACATAGAACCAGGCGGGAAAATCCGCAAATTTGCTCTGCAGAACAAATAAGAGATACTCGAGGTCATAGGTCTCGGCGTGAAGACCCCGAGGTTCGATCTGTTACGCAAGTTGCAAATACTGTTCAACATAGAATAAGGCGGCAAGATCCCCAAATTCGCTCTGAAGAGCAAATAAGAAATACTCGAGGTCATAGATCTCGGCGTGAAGACCCCGAGGTTCGATCTGTTGAGCAAGTTGCAAATAGTGTTCAACATAGAACAAGGCGGCAAGATCCCCAAATTCGCTCTGAAGAGCAAAGAAGAAATACTCGAGGTCATAGATCTCAACGAAAAAATCCTGAGGTACATACGTTATGATGAACAAAGTAGGAATATTAGGGATCATAGAGAACTTCGCGCAAGAAATCCTGAGTATAGGAATTTAGAGCGCATTCGTGATCAAATGCAAAGGGAACATACAAGAAGAAATCCTGAAATAAGGAGAGAGGAGTGTGATAGAGAAACACAACGTCGACAGCTTAGTAGGAGGGGTATGAGGGAAGAAATTTTGAATCAGAGACGTCTTAGACTAGGTCAAGTTCGCCTTCGTAGAGATAACCCACTCAATAGACAAATTGAAAACCAAAGGCAGTCCCAACGATCCGATTAACGAGAGAAAATAATGTTATAGAAACTGATGCTAGTGGCAATTTAATAGATTTCAAAAACATTTATTTCCAAAATATAAATAAGGGCCCTACTGAAATATGTATTTGCTGCGGCGGCTTATGGTTTTCACACCAAGTTCGCAAATTAAATTTCGAAACTATTGCGCAAGGTCACCCGAATGCTGCATCCGCCTTCTTTTTAATGCAAAAATTTCCTTCAGAAGATGGAAATTACAATTTTTGTGCTACTTGCAAAAATGCGATTGTTAAAAAGAACGTTCTAAAAATATGATTAGCTAACTGTCTAGACTTTCCTGAAATACCGGATTATTTCAAAGGTTTAACCCCTATTGAAGAACGTGTCATAATGCCTAGATTGCCTTTTATGACAATCCGTCCGTTAGGATATCAAGGTCAGAGTTTGCTCAAAGGTGCTGTTGTTAATATACCAATTTCTGTTAACAATATTGTGACATCTCTACCAAGGTCCTTTGATGAGGCTCATGTTATACAAATTCACTTAAGAAGGCGTTTGGAATACAATTATGATTATATGATCGATACCATACGCCCCGCAAAGATTATGGAAGCTTTGCAGTTCTTAGTGAATACCCCTCTGTATCGTGAGCACAATATACATATTAATGAAAACTGGATTTCAGAATTTAATAACCAAGAAGAAGTTCCGTTTGTTGCATCTGCAAAGGATTCCCGATTGGTTCAATCTTTTCATGCGGCACAAACTTCTCATGATAATCACTCAGGTAATAATATTCCCACGGGTCTTTTACCTTCAGAGCTAAATCCAGGCGGTCAAGAATTTCTTTTGGACAATATTCCTGTAGAAAACTTTGACTATAACCGTTTAGTTATAGCGCCAGGTGAAGGACAAAGACCAATTGACATAATACAATATAATAATTCAGAAGAGTTGTCATTTGGAATAATATACGTTGGGCAGAAGCGTACATGCTCTCAAACGTATAGCAAGATAATACGTTCTGAAATTCGCCGTTTTGACAGAAGAGCGTGTACCATTCCAAAATTGTTCTGTGATTACAAAAAATTAGAACTGCTACAAATTAAGAATAATACATCCATTTGCCTTAGAAAGTTTTCAGGTCACAACCGAGTTCCGGCCCAAAATCTATTAAACGAAAACTTTGTTCAAAACTTGATTCAACACGATGATGGTTACAAGGTTTTGAAAGGCGTTAAGTCCTCACCTGCGCACTGGGAAGCTGAGAAGAAAAAGGCAATCGCTATGATTCGCCAATTAGGGCTTCCAACCTTCTTTATTACTTTATCGGCTGCAGAATCTCAGTGGGTTGAGCTTTTGGTCATCCTCTCTAAAACTGTTGATTCTAAAGATATTTCGAAAGAGGAAGCCAACAGTTTAACAACCCAAGATAGATATCGCTTAATTCGGTCAGACGCGGTTACTTGTGCTAGATATTTTGACTACCGCTATCGACAAATTCTTAAGCTTTTTAAAGATAACGCCGGCATTTTTGGAGAGCATTTTGTTAAACATTTCTACTGGAGAGTGGAGTTTCAACAGAGAGGTTCACCGCATGTACATGGCATGTATTGGCTTAATAATGCTCCCAGGATCAACCTTCATGATCCTCAGACATTCCCTGATGCCATTAGTTTTATTGACAATTATATTTCTACCGATGGTTCGATCAGCCACTTAGAAAATTATTTGGGTTATCAAAAGCATAACCACAGTCGGTCTTGTACTAGGGAAATAAGAGGACAACAGTTTTGTCGTTTTGGTATACCATATCCACCAATGCTTTCAACGCAAATACTGTTACCTCTTACAGAAACAAGTCAAAATTCAGAAAGACACAAGGAAAACTTTTTCAAAATTCAAAACGTTTTAAATTGAAATGTGACTACAGAAGACATTTCTAATTTAAACGATTTTGAACACTTCCTGTCTGATAGTAGAATAAATATGTCTTTTGATGACTATTTGTTAGCCCTTAGGTCAGGTTTAACAAAACCCAAAATTTTTTTAAAAAGAAAATTACAGGATCGTTTTATAAACGCTTATAATCTTCTGATTTTGGAACTTCATAGAGCAAATATGGATATCCAATATACTTATACTGGATGCATATGCTTGCTGTTCATATATAATTAATTATATTAACAAGTCTAACAGGGGAAGTTGAATTTCTAGGCTCTTAAATAAAGCTATATTAGAGGTAAATGCTGGAAATTATACTATTAAGCAAAAACTTAAATATATAGGTCATAAATTTATATCAGGCACAGAAATATCTGCACAAGAAACAGTATATTTCTGCATTGGGCTCCATCTTTCGGAAGCAAGTAATGCAGAAATATTTATAAATAAATTTCGACCTGAGGAACGTGTTCGAATGGTAAAACCTAGAGCGGAACTTCAGAACCTTCCTTCAGGTTCGACTGAAATATTCGTAGCCGGTATATTAGACCGTTATGTTCAAAGATCCGATCAGTTAGAAACTCTTTGTTTAGCTGATTTTGCATCTAGGTATAAATATTTTAAATCTAGTAGAAGAGCAGAAGATAGTGATCATGAAGAAGAAGAGAGGGCAGACGATAATTTACCAGAAAGCGGGGTTGTCATGCCTCTTAAAGACGGTAGTGGTTTTGTGCAAAAACGTACCAAACCTTGTATTATTCGGTATAGAAAGTTTAACCCAGATTTGGCCAGAGTTGATTATTTCCGCGAAATGTTAATGCTTTACTATCTTTGGCGGAATGAACAGCAAGATCTCATTGAAAACGATAATGAGCATACTTGCATAACACATCGTATTATAATTGAGGAAAATCAAAGAAAATATGATGTTTTTGAGCAAAGAGAACTTGAAAATGTTTTAGAAAGTCTTTATAATGAAATAGACTTGGACGAAGGTGCTCAAAATGAACTACCTATCGTGGAAAATGAGTTCAGAGTGTTGGCACTTCCAGAAAGAAACCCAAATATAAATTTGCTGCACTTGCATGGCGAAGATTCAACAGATAATGGCACTGAATCTGATTGCAATATTAGACTTATTAAACTACCCCCTTTAATTCCAGTTGAGGAATTATTTTCTTTAGTTCAAAGTCTAAATACTAAGCAAAGAACCTATTTGACATATTTGATGCACCACCTAAACACAAATCTCCCATTTTATGATTTCATTGGCGGCGGTGCAGGTGTAGGAAAGAGTCGTTTGATATCTGCAATATATCAAGCTCTTAACCATCGTTACAATTCTACACCTGGATCTAATCCAAGTTCCTTAAAAGTTCTTCTTTGCGCACCTACGGGTAAAGCAGCATTCGGAATAGGTGGAATGACCCTTCATTCAGTATTCTCTTTACCTGTTAATCAGTTGAATAGAGAGTTGAGACCACTTAGCAATGACACAGTGAATTCATTGTATTCCAGACTTATCGATTTAAAATTAATCATAATTGATGAAATATCGATTGTAGGTGCTCGTATGTTTAGCTCTGTTGTTGCGAGATCAAAACAAATTTTCAAAACAGACAGCCCCTTCGGTGGTATACCGTTCATAGTGTTTGGTGATTTGAAGCAACTCTCACCTGTTGGAGATAGGTGGATATTCTCTCCTAATCCCAATGATGCATACAGCACTTTAGTTGGTTCCCCTTTGTGGGAGTTATTTAAATACTTTGAATTAACAGAGATAATTAGACAACTGGAGGATCAGGCCTTTGCAATTGCATTAAATCATATGGCATCTGGTACTATGACAAATGAGGACATATCACTCATTGAAACTCGAGCAGTTAATTTCGAAGAAGTTCCCGATGATGCCATACATTTATTTTGGTCCAATGAAGAGACAAATAATTTCAATACCCTTAAGCTCAGTCGAATCCCAACAGAAGCTTTCCTTTCAACAGCAAAAGACTCAGTTAAAGGAATTGGTATAAATGAAAATGATAATATTTTGGAAAGAGTTCAACTTTTCAAAACTTCTGAAACGCAGGGACTGCTCTATGCATTGACACTAAAAACCTCCGCCAAATATGTGATTACAGTGAACATAAACACGTGTGATGGCTTGGTTTATGGGGCAGCTTTACAACTTATGCAAATTGATTTCCATTGTTCTTTTCCAACAATTCTGTGGATAAAATTTTTGGAACCTTCTGTTGGTTTAATAGCACGATCAAAAAAGCCTCATCCTCTAGAAAGTTCTTGGACACCAATTGGAAAAGTTCTAAAATCTTTTCAATATAAAAGAAATGAACAAATTTCAATTGAAAGAAATCAGTTACCAGTTGTTCTGGCTGAGGAAATAACTATTCATAAAAGTCAGGGTGCCACATATAATAAAGTTGTAGTTCGTACTCGACCCAGAATGCCTAGAGCTTCAATATATGTCGCTTGTAGTCAAGCTACTTCTGCAGAAGGTCTATTCATCATAGGAAATTTTATTCCTCCTAACAAATTTTCTGAATCGGATCCCGTATTTAGGGAACTGAGGGAATAGAACACAAATAAAGCTTTGACAACAAGTTTCAATTTTATGATTTCCCGAACATCAGGACATCAAATTTTATTCCATAATGTTCAGAGTCTTCACGCTCACATTAATGATATAAAAAGCGACTGTCTGATGCTATCTTAAGATATTTTATGTTTTGTAGAAACTTGGAGTTATCCTTGCGAAAGTTTTGATATACCAGGATTTACCCCAATTAACGAGCTGAGGATAGATAGCACGGAAACAACCAACAAAAATAAACGGGGCATTATACTATATGCAAAGCATAGCTTGCTCTATAGAATCAAAGGCTGTAAAGAAAATTTATTCAGGCCGCAAAGTTTTAGAAGCGGTTTTATTTAAATGTTTCAATATTAATATTTTGGTTCCATACAGAAATTCAGCTTTCTGTGTTTGATATTTAATTGTAGAACTTCAGGAAGTCCTTACTTCTGAGTTAGGCAATCAAAATGTGCTAATTGTTGGAGATTTTAACATTTGTTTAATGTCTACAGGGATTGCAATAAGAAATCTGCTCCAAGAAAAAAATTTTAGTTCCCTGCTTGGTGCAGAATATTCAACTACACCTGCCGGTACACAAATTGATTGGGCATTTTCAATCATGGATCCTTCCCGTGTAAATGCAATTACTTTTGAGACAGTACACAGCTATCATGACAGTATTTGTGTCTCTATTTCGAACTAAAGTTTTCAGACTTAGTGCAATAGTTCTTCATTTTTTTTTCCCAACTATAATCGAATTGGAATGGTATAGGAATTTTGACAGTAGTTTTTAAGACAATTTTAGGAAAAATATGTAAATAATCTAAATAAGAAAATTTAAATTATATATAGAATTTCTTATTATATATGACATTATTGTATAAATATATGATAGAAATTAAATAGTATAAGGAAAAAAGAAATATAATTTGGATATATGTATAAGAATCTCTACAAAAATTTATGTTTAATATTGTAAATATTATATACAATTAATATAATAATATTATATCATTTTTAAAGTTGTTAATATTTATTATTTTTAAGCTAAACATGTATAATAATATCGATATACTAAATAAAAAATGTTATTCATTGTTCAAAAACGATTTCTTTTCATACTTCTCAATACAGCTGTAATGCATTCTATATAAAATCAATTATAAGCGTATACAAAAAGCACAAGAACGATTTCTCATAATTTTAGTAAATTTAGTTTACAAATTGCTCTAATTATTTTCACTGTGAGTGAAAAGTAAATAACTAAGGCAACAGTTCCTACTTCTAATTATTAAAATATATAAAGAAGTCTCAAACGAATATACCATTTAACTTTGCGAGAGTATAAAATGTTTGGTTACATCCGAACTTAGCCCTTCCTTACTTGTTTTTTTTTTTTTGTTTTACGAGGAGGAAGCATCGAAAGCTTGAACCCCACGTCAGTGTGGAACTTTAATCCAACTAAACCTCCTACCGTCATGTACCTCTCCCCACGGTACCACCGTCAAGTATTCCGTCGGGAGGATGGGTGAGTTGAGTGCTCATGTGTTTGTAGTAGTCTCAATGCATTCAGTAACAAGTTACATTTACTTGGCCCCACCTCTGTTGGTATTAAACCCGCCCCGTGCAATGTTTGTCGCCAAACCCTTCCCTTATGCTTTTTTTAGTTTTGTTTTAATGCGTTTGTTTGGTCCGCGTTCTAGTGGTCCGTTAAGTTTTGGAGTTCTCTTCTCCGTTGGGCTCTTAATAAATAAATTAAGCAAATATAAGTTACAATCGGGATAAATAATGAAAATATACGCAAGTAAATACAAAACTGAATTATTAACACTAAAAACGCGTTTTTTAATATATAATCTGAAATACTAAACTCTTATTTACCTAACAGAGTATAAATAAAATAATAAATGTTGAACATAAACAACAAACTCCAGGAGCTACAAGCTAAAAACAGGTTGCTATATTTATTTCAGAAAGTGACAGGTTAGTAAGATACTGCACTAGGTTTTCATCTTCGCCGAATCAGGACAACTCTGAATCGTTATTAGAAATAAAAGAGCAAAATCTTAACAGTTTTTGAACTCGGCTTCAAGCGGCTAATGGCGCCATAGTATAAACTGAGTCATCAGATCTAGACCAGTACGAAGCTACCAAAGCTATGATTTCTGATTAATTAAAGCTAATAAATGCAATTGCACCTACTCCACATCCGAGAGTAGAGTTGCCACAAAATCAAAAGGCAAGTTCCGGCATCCACCTCGAGGTACCCGCATGTGACACAGAAACATTTTATGGAGGTCATGAAGAATTTCCGTTCTTCCGGGGCATGTTTACCGCCGAATACATCAACCATCCAAAATTATCAAAAGCGCAAAAATTGTATTGTATCACCTTAGATACAAGACTAAAGGTGAAGCAGGTACATTAGTGAAACACTTCGCACTAAATGACGACAATTTTAATTTGGCTTGGGAAGCTCTAAAAGCAAGATATGAAAATAAAAGGATATTGGTCGATAAATAATAACGACACTAATAAACTTATTTAAGATTCGAAAAGAAACCAGTGAAGAATTTATAAGACTACAATCCACTGTTTCAAACTGTTTGTCGGTTTTATCGACACAAAATAATCCCATAGACAGCTGGGCCCCTATACTGGTAAACATATGCACCACCACATTACCAGAAAAATCGTTTCTTTTATAGGAACAATCGCTCTCATCACGAAAGAAATGCCCCACGTGGCAACAAATGAAAGACTTTCTAACTACCCAGTACGAAATCGCTAAAAGGGTAGATAAACAAGAAAAAACGTTAACTTCGGTTGCGCCGAAGCTATAATAACCTTCACAAATACAAAGACCCTTACAAGAACTTGATTCCGAACGTTCAATTTGTATGGCAGCTATATGATATAGTGATCTGATCTGAACAATTTCTGTGGAGAATAATTTGTTGCCTTAAGCAATAACTCGTGCCTAATTTCGTGAAGATACCTCGTCAAAAAAAAAATTTTTCCATGCAAGCACTTTATTCCGATCGTTAAGTTAATATGGCAGCTATATGCTATAGTCATCAGATCTATACAATTTCTTCGGAGATTAGATTAATGCTTTAAATAATAATACTTTCCAAATTTCGTGAAGATACCTCGTCAAATGAAAGAGTTTTCCATACAAGCACTTCATTCCGATTGTTCAGTTTGTATGGCAGCTATATGCTATAGTCATCCGATATATACAATTTCTTCGGAGATTAGATTAATGCTTTAAATAATGATACGTGCCATATTTCGTGAAGATACCTCTTCAAATGACAGAGTTTCCCATACAAACACTTGATTCCGATTGTTCAGTTTGTATGGCAGCTATATGCTATAGTCATCAGATCTATACAATTTCTTCGAAAATTAAACTAATGCTTTAAATAATAATACTTTCCAAATTTCGTGAAGATACCTCGTCAAATGAAAGAGTTTTCCATACAAGCACTTCATTCCGATTGTTCAGTTTGTATGGCAGCTATATGCTATAGTCATCCGATATATACAATTTCTTCGGAGATTAGATCAATGCTTTAAATAATGATACGTGCCATATTTCGTGAAGATACCTCGTCAAATGACAGAGTTTCCCATACAAGCACTTGATTCCGATTGTTCAGTTTGTATGGCAGCTATATGCTATAGTCATCAGATCTATACAATTTCTTCGGAGATTAGACTAATGCTTTAAATAATGATACATGCCAAATTTCGTGAAGATACCTCTTCAAATGACAGAGTTTCCCATACAAGCACTTGATTCCGATTGTTCAGTTTGTATGGCAGCTATATGCTATAGTCATCCGATATATACAATTTCTTCGGAGATTAGATTAATGCTTTAAATAATAATACACGCCAAATTTCGTGAAGATACCTCTTCAAATGACAGAGTTTCCCATACAAGCACTTGATTCCGATTGTTCAGTTTGTATGGCAGCTATATGCTATAGTCATCAGATCTATACAATTTCTTCGGAGATTAGATTAATGCTTTAAATAATGATACATGCCAAATTTCGTGAAGATACCTCTTCAAATGACAGAGTTTCCCATACAAGCACTTGATTCCGATTGTTCAGTTTGTATGGCAGCTATATGCTATAGTCATCCGATATATACAATTTCTTCGGAGATTAGATTAATGCTTTAAATAATAATACACGCCAAATTTCGTGAAGATACCTCTTCAAATGAAAGAGTTTTCCATACAAGCACTTCATTCCGATTGTTCAGTTTGTATGGCAGCTATATGCTATAGTCATCAGATCTATACAATTTCTTCGGAGATTAGATTAATGCTTTAAATAATGATACGTGCCAAATTTCGTGAAGATACCTCTTCAAATGACAGAGTTTCCCATACAAGCACTTGATTCCGATTGTTCAGTTTGTATGGCAGCTATATGCTATAGTCATCCGATATATACAATTTCTTCGGAGATTAGATAAATGCTTTAAATAATAATACACGCCAAATTTCGTGAAGATACCTCGTCAAATGAAAGAGTTTTCCATACAAGCACTTCATTCCGATTGTTCAGTTTGTATGGCAGCTATATGCTATAGTCATCTGATATATACAATTTCTTCGGAGATTAGATTAATGCTTTAAATAATAATACACGCCAAATTTCGTGAAGATACCTCTTCAAATGACAGAGTTTCCCATACAAGCACTTGATTCCGATTGTTCAGTTTGTATGGCAGCTATATGCTATAGTCATCCGATATATACAATTTCTTCGGAGATTAGATTAATGCTTTAAATAATAATACACGCCAAATTTCGTGAAGATACCTCTTCAAATGACAGAGTTTCCCATACAAGCACTTGATTCCGATTGTTCAGTTTGTATGGCAGCTATATGCTATAGTCATCAGATCTATACAATTTCTTCGAAAATTAAACTAATGCTTTAAATAATAATACTTTCCAAATTTCGTGAAGATACCTCGTCAAATGAAAGAGTTTTCCATACAAGCACTTCATTCCGATTGTTCAGTTTGTATGGCAGCTATATGCTATAGTCATCCGATATATACAATTTCTTCGGAGATTAGATTAATGCTTTAAATAATGATACGTGCCATATTTCGTGAAGATACCTCGTCAAATGAAAGAGTTTTCCATACAAGCACTTGATTCCGATTGTTCAGTTTGTATGGCAGCTATATGCTATAGTCATCCGATATATACAATTTCTTCGGAGATTAGATGAATGCTTTAAATAATAATACAAGCCAAATTTCGTGAAGATACTTCTTCAAATGACAGAGTTTCCCATACAAGCACTTGATTCCGATTGTTCAGTTTGTATGGCAGCTATATGCTATAGTCATCAGATCTATACAATTTCTTCGAAAATTAAACTAATGCTTTAAATAATAATACTTGCCAAATTTAGTGAAGATACCTCGTCAAATGAAAGAGTTTTCCATACAAGCACTTGATTCCGATTGTTCAGTTTGTATGGCAGCTATATGCTATAGTCATCCGATATATACAATTTCTTCGGAGATTAGATTAATGCTTTAAATAATAATACACGCCAAATTTCGTGAAGATACCTCTTCAAATGACAGAGTTTCCCATACAAGCACTTGATTCCGATTGTTCAGTTTGTATGGCAGCTATATGCTATAGTCATCAGATCTATACAATTTCTTCGAAAATTAAACTAATGCTTTAAATAATAATACTTGCCAAATTTAGTGAAGATACCTCGTCAAATGAAAGAGTTTTCCATACAAGCACTTGATTCCGATTGTTCAGTTTGTATGGCAGCTATATGCTATAGTCATCAGATCTATACAATTTCTTCGGAGATTAGACTAATGCTTCAAATAATAATACTTGCTAAATTTCGTGAAGATACCTCTTCAAATGACAGAGCTTCCCATACAAACACTTGATTCCGATTGTTCAGTTTGTATGGCAGCTATATGCTATAGTCATCCGATATATAAAATTTCTTCGGAGATTAGATGAATGCTTTAAATAATGATACATGCCAAATTTCGTGAAGATACCTCTTCAAATGACAGAGTTTCCCATACAAGCACTTGATTCCGATTGTTCAGTTTGTATGGCAGCTATATGCTATAGTCATCAGATCTATACAATTTCTTCGAAAATTAAACTAATGCTTTAAATAATAATACTTGCCAAATTTAGTGAAGATACCTCGTCAAATGAAAGAGTTTTCCATACAAGCACTTGATTCCGATTGTTCAGTTTGTATGGCAGCTATATGCTATAGTCATCAGAAAGAGTTTTCCTTACAAGCACTTCATTCCGATTGTTCAGTTTGTATGGCAGCTATATGCTATAGTCATCTGATATATACAATTTCTTCGGAGATTAGATTAATGCTTTAAATAATAATACACGCCAAATTTCGTGAAGATACCTCTTCAAATGACAGAGTTTCCCATACAAGCACTTGATTCCGATTGTTCAGTTTGTATGGCAGCTATATGCTATAGTCATCCGATATATACAATTTCTTCGGAGATTAGATTAATGCTTTAAATAATAATACACGCCAAATTTCGTGAAGATACCTCTTCAAATGACAGAGTTTCCCATACAAGCACTTGATTCCGATTGTTCAGTTTGTATGGCAGCTATATGCTATAGTCATCAGATCTATACAATTTCTTCGAAAATTAAACTAATGCTTTAAATAATAATACTTGCCAAATTTAGTGAAGATACCTCGTCAAATGAAAGAGTTTTCCATACAAGCACTTGATTCCGATTGTTCAGTTTGTATGGCAGCTATATGCTATAGTCATCCGATATATACAATTTCTTCGGAGATTAGATTAATGCTTTAAATAATAATACACGCCAAATTTCGTGAAGATACCTCTTCAAATGACAGAGTTTCCCATACAAGCACTTGATTCCGATTGTTCAGTTTGTATGGCAGCTATATGCTATAGTCATCAGATCTATACAATTTCTTCGAAAATTAAACTAATGCTTTAAATAATAATACTTGCCAAATTTAGTGAAGATACCTCGTCAAATGAAAGAGTTTTCCATACAAGCACTTGATTCCGATTGTTCAGTTTGTATGGCAGCTATATGCTATAGTCATCCGATATATACAATTTCTTCGGAGATTAGATTAATGCTTTAAATAATAATACACGCCAAATTTCGTGAAGATACCTCTTCAAATGACAGAGTTTCCCATACAAGCACTTGATTCCGATTGTTCAGTTTGTATGGCAGCTATATGCTATAGTCATCAGATCTATACAATTTCTTCGAAAATTAAACTAATGCTTTAAATAATAATACTTGCCAAATTTAGTGAAGATACCTCGTCAAATGAAAGAGTTTTCCATACAAGCACTTGATTCCGATTGTTCAGTTTGTATGGCAGCTATATGCTATAGTCATCAGATCTATACAATTTCTTCGGAGATTAGACTAATGCTTTAAATAATAATACTTGCTAAATTTCGTGAAGATACCTCTTCAAATGACAGAGCTTCCCATACAAACACTTGATTCCGATTGTTCAGTTTGTATGGCAGCTATATGCTATAGTCATCCGATATATAAAATTTCTTCGGAGATTAGATGAATGCTTTAAATAATGATACATGCCAAATTTCGTGAAGATACCTCTTCAAATGACAGAGTTTCCCATACAAGCACTTGATTCCGATTGTTCAGTTTGTATGGCAGCTATATGCTATAGTCATCAGATCTATACAATTTCTTCGAAAATTAAACTAATGCTTTAAATAATAATACTTGCCAAATTTAGTGAAGATACCTCGTCAAATGAAAGAGTTTTCCATTCTTCAAATGACAGAGTTTCCCATACAAGCACTTGATTCCGATTGTTCAGTTTGTATGGCAGCTATATGCTATAGTCATCAGATCTATACAATTTCTTCGGATATTAGATTAATGCTTTAAATAATGATACATGCCAAATTTCGTGAAGATACCTCTTCAAATGACAGAGTTTCCCATACAAGCACTTGATTCCGATTGTTCAGTTTGTATGGCAGCTATATGCTATAGTCATCCGATATATACAATTTCTTCGGAGATTAGACTAATGCTTTAAATAATGATACATGCCAAATTTCGTGAAGATACCTCTTCAAATGACAGAGTTTCCCATACAAGCACTTGATTCCGATTGTTCAGTTTGTATGGCAGCTATATGCTATAGTCATCCGATATATATAATTTCTTCGGAGATTAGATTAATGCTTTAAATAATAATACACGCCAAATTTCGTGAAGATACCTCTTCAAATGACAGAGTCTCCCATACAAGCACTTGATTCCGATTGTTCAGTTTGTATGACAGCTAAATGCTATAGTCATCAGATCTATACAATTTCTTCGGAGATTAGATTAATGCTTTAAATAATGATACATGCCAAATTTCGTGAAGATACCTCTTCAAATGACAGAGTTTCCCATACAAGCACTTGATTCCGATTGTTCAGTTTGTATGGCAGCTATATGCTATAGTCATCCGATATATACAATTTCTTCGGAGATTAGATTAATGCTTTAAATAATAATACACGCCAAATTTCGTGCAGATACCTCTTCAAATGAAAGAGTTTTCCTTACAAGCACTTCATTCCGATTGTTCAGTTTGTATGGCAGCTATATGCTATAGTCATCTGATATATACAATTTCTTCGGAGATTAGATTAATGCTTTAAATAATAATACACGCCAAATTTCGTGAAGATACCTCTTCAAATGACAGAGTTTCCCATACAAGCACTTGATTCCGATTGTTCAGTTTGTATGGCAGCTATATGCTATAGTCATCCGATATATACAATTTCTTCGGAGATTAGATTAATGCTTTAAATAATAATACACGCCAAATTTCGTGAAGATACCTCTTCAAATGACAGAGTTTCCCATACAAGCACTTGATTCCGATTGTTCAGTTTGTATGGCAGCTATATGCTATAGTCATCAGATCTATACAATTTCTTCGAAAATTAAACTAATGCTTTAAATAATAATACTTGCCAAATTTAGTGAAGATACCTCGTCAAATGAAAGAGTTTTCCATACAAGCACTTGATTCCGATTGTTCAGTTTGTATGGCAGCTATATGCTATAGTCATCCGATATATACAATTTCTTCGGAGATTAGATTAATGCTTTAAATAATAATACACGCCAAATTTCGTGAAGATACCTCTTCAAATGACAGAGTTTCCCATACAAGCACTTGATTCCGATTGTTCAGTTTGTATGGCAGCTATATGCTATAGTCATCAGATCTATACAATTTCTTCGAAAATTAAACTAATGCTTTAAATAATAATACTTGCCAAATTTAGTGAAGATACCTCGTCAAATGAAAGAGTTTTCCATACAAGCACTTGATTCCGATTGTTCAGTTTGTATGGCAGCTATATGCTATAGTCATCAGATCTATACAATTTCTTCGGAGATTAGACTAATGCTTTAAATAATAATACTTGCTAAATTTCGTGAAGATACCTCTTCAAATGACAGAGCTTCCCATACAAACACTTGATTCCGATTGTTCAGTTTGTATGGCAGCTATATGCTATAGTCATCAGATCTATACAATTTCTTCGGAGATTAGACTAATGCTTTAAATAATAATACTTGATAAATTTAGTGAAGATACCTCGTCAAATGAAAGAGTTTTCCATACAAGCACTTCATTCCGATTGTTCAGTTTGTATGGCAGCTATATGCTATAGTCATCCGATATATACAATTTCTTCGGAGATTAGATAATTGCTTTAAATAATACTACACGCCAAATTTCGTGAAGATACCTCTTTAAATGACAGAGTTTCCCATACAAGCACTTGATTCCGATTGTTCAGTTTGTATGGCAGCTATATGCTATAGTCATCCGGTATATACAATTTCTTCGGAGATTAGATTAATGCTTTAAATAATGATACATGCCAAATTTCGTGAAGATACCTCTTCAAATGACAGAGTTTCCCATACAAGCACTTGATTCCGATTGTTCAGTTTGTATGGCAGCTATATGCTATAGTCATCCGATATATACAATTTCTTCGGAGATTAGATGAATGCTTTAAATAATAATACACGTCAAATTTCGTGAAGACACCTCTTCAAATGAAAGAGTTTTCCATACAAGCACTTCATTCCGATTGTTCAGTTTGTATGGCAGCTATATGCTATAGTCATCCGATATATACAATTTCTTCGGAGATTAGATAATTGCTTTAAATAATACTACACGCCAAATTTCGTGAAGATACCTCTTTAAATGACAGAGTTTCCCATACAAGCACTTGATTCCGATTGTTCAGTTTGTATGGCAGCTATATGCTATAGTCATCCGGTATATACAATTTCTTCGGAGATTAGATTAATGCTTTAAATAATGATACATGCCAAATTTCGTGAAGATACCTCTTCAAATGACAGAGTTTCCCATACAAGCACTTGATTCCGATTGTTCAGTTTGTATGGCAGCTATATGCTATAGTCATCCGATATATACAATTTCTTCGGAGATTAGATGAATGCTTTAAATAATAATACACGTCAAATTTCGTGAAGACACCTCTTCAAATGACAGAGTTTCCCATACAAGCACTTGATTCCGATTGTTCAGTTTGTATGGCAGCT
Source organism: Bactrocera oleae (assembly GCF_042242935.1). Classification (NCBI taxonomy): domain Eukaryota; kingdom Metazoa; phylum Arthropoda; class Insecta; order Diptera; family Tephritidae; genus Bactrocera; species Bactrocera oleae. The sequence continues at coordinate 55,019,052 of NC_091537.1, read as the reverse complement.
ATATGCTATAGTCATCAGATCTATACAATTTCTTCGAAAATTAAACTAATGCTTTAAATAATAATACTTGCCAAATTTAGTGAAGATACCTCGTCAAATGAAAGAGTTTTCCATACAAGCACTTGATTCCGATTGTTCAGTTTGTATGGCAGCTATATGCTATAGTCATCAGATCTATACAATTTCTTCGGAGATTAGACTAATGCTTTAAATAATAATACCTGCCAAATTTCGTGAAGATACCTCTTCAAATGACAGAGTTTCCCATACAAACACTTGATTCCGATTGTTCAGTTTGTATGGCAGCTATATGCTATAGTCATCCGATATATAAAATTTCTTCGGAGATTAGATGAATGCTTTAAATAATGATACATGCCAAATTTCGTGAAGATACCTCTTCAAATGACAGAGTTTCCCATACAAGCACTTGATTCCGATTGTTCAGTTTGTATGGCAGCTATATGCTATAGTCATCAGATATATACAATTTCTTTGGAGATTAGACTAATGCTTTAAATAATGATACATGCCAAATTTCGTGAAGATACCTCTTCAAATGACAGAGTTTCCCATACAAGCACTTGATTCCGATTGTTCAGTTTGTATGGCAGCTATATGCTATAGTCATCCGATATATATAATTTCTTCGCAGATTAGATTAATGCTTTAAATAATAATACACGCCAAATTTCGTGAAGATACCTCTTCAAATGACAGAGTCTCCCATACAAGCACTTGATTCCGATTGTTCAGTTTGTATGGCAGCTAAATGCTATAGTCATCAGATCTATACAATTTCTTCGGAGATTAGATTAATGCTTTAAATAATGATACATGCCAAATTTCGTGAAGATACCTCTTCAAATGACAGAGTTTCCCATACAAGCACTTGATTCCGATTGTTCAGTTTGTATGGCAGCTATATGCTATAGTCATCCGATATATACAATTTCTTCGGAGATTAGATTAATGCTTTAAATAATAATACACGCCAAATTTCGTGCAGATACCTCTTCAAATGAAAGAGTTTTCCTTACAAGCACTTCATTCCGATTGTTCAGTTTGTATGGCAGCTATATGCTATAGTCATCTGATATATACAATTTCTTCGGAGATTAGATTAATGCTTTAAATAATAATACACGCCAAATTTCGTGAAGATACCTCTTCAAATGACAGAGTTTCCCATACAAGCACTTGATTCCGATTGTTCAGTTTGTATGGCAGCTTTATGCTATAGTCATCCGATATATACAATTTCTTCGGAGATTAGATTAATGCTTTAAATAATAATACACGCCAAATTTCGTGAAGATACCTCTTCAAATGACAGAGTTTCCCATACAAGCACTTGATTCCGATTGTTCAGTTTGTATGGCAGCTATATGCTATAGTCATCAGATCTATACAATTTCTTCGAAAATTAAACTAATGCTTTAAATAATAATACTTGCCAAATTTAGTGAAGATACCTCGTCAAATGAAAGAGTTTTCCATACAAGCACTTGATTCCGATTGTTCAGTTTGTATGGCAGCTATATGCTATAGTCATCCGATATACACAATTTCTTCGGAGATTAGATTAATGCTTTAAATAATAATACACGCCAAATTTCGTGAAGATACCTCTTCAAATGACAGAGTTTCCCATACAAGCACTTGATTCCGATTGTTCAGTTTGTATGGCAGCTATATGCTATAGTCATCAGATCTATACAATTTCTTCGAAAATTAAACTAATGCTTTAAATAATAATACTTGCCAAATTTAGTGAAGATACCTCGTCAAATGAAAGAGTTTTCCATACAAGCACTTGATTCCGATTGTTCAGTTTGTATGGCAGCTATATGCTATAGTCATCAGATCTATACAATTTCTTCGGAGATTAGACTAATGCTTTAAATAATAATACTTGCTAAATTTCGTGAAGATACCTCTTCAAATGACAGAGCTTCCCATACAAACACTTGATTCCGATTGTTCAGTTTGTATGGCAGCTATATGCTATAGTCATCCGATATATAAAATTTCTTCGGAGATTAGATGAATGCTTTAAATAATGATACGTGCCAAATTTCGTGAAGATACCTCTTCAAATGACAGAGTTTCCCATACAAACACTTGATTCCGATTGTTCAGTTTGTATGGCAGCTATATGCTATAGTCATCAGATCTATACAATTTCTTCGGAGATTAGACTAATGCTTTAAATAATAATACTTGCTAAATTTCGTGAAGATACCTCTTCAAATGACAGAGTTTCCCATACAAACACTTGATTCCGATTGTTCAGTTTGTATGGCAGCTATATGCTATAGTCATCAGATCTATACAATTTCTTCGGAGATTAGACTAATGCTTTAAATAATAATACTTGATAAATTTAGTGAAGATACCTCGTCAAATGAAAGAGTTTTCCATACAAGCACTTCATTCCGATTGTTCAGTTTGTATGGCAGCTATATGCTATAGTCATCCGATATATACAATTTCTTCGGAGATTAGATAATTGCTTTAAATAATACTACACGCCAAATTTCGTGAAGATACCTCTTTAAATGACAGAGTTTCCCATACAAGCACTTGATTCCGATTGTTCAGTTTGTATGGCAGCTATATGCTATAGTCATCCGGTATATACAATTTCTTCGGAGATTAGATTAATGCTTTAAATAATGATACATGCCAAATTTCGTGAAGATACCTCTTCAAATGACAGAGTTTCCCATACAAGCACTTGATTCCGATTGTTCAGTTTGTATGGCAGCTATATGCTATAGTCATCCGATATATACAATTTCTTCGGAGATTAGATGAATGCTTTAAATAATAATACACGTCAAATTTCGTGAAGACACCTCTTCAAATGACAGAGTTTCCCATACAAGCACTTGATTCCGATTGTTCAGTTTGTATGGCAGCTATATGCTATAGTCATCAGATCTATACAATTTCTTAGAAAATTAAACTAATGCTTTAAATAATAATACTTGCCAAATTTAGTGAAGATACCTCGTCAAATGAAAGAGTTTTCCATACAAGCACTTGATTCCGATTGTTCAGTTTGTATGGCAGCTATATGCTATAGTCATCAGATCTATACAATTTCTTCGGAGATTAGACTAATGCTTTAAATAATAATACTTGCCAAATTTCGTGAAGATACCTCTTCAAATGACAGAGTTTCCCATACAAACACTTGATTCCGATTGTTCAGTTTGTATGGCAGCTATATGCTATAGTCATCAGATCTATACAATTTCTTCGGAGATTAGACTAATGCTTTAAATAATAATACTTGCTAAATTTCGTGAAGATACCTCTTCAAATGACAGAGTTTCCCATACAAACACTTGGTTCCGATTGTTCAGTTTGTATGGCAGCTATATGCTATAGTCATCAGATCTATACAATTTCTTCGGAGATTAGACTAATGCTTTAAATAATAATACTTGATAAATTTAGTGAAGATACCTCGTCTAATGAAAGCACTTCATTCCGATTGTTCAGTTTGTATGGCAGCTATATGCTATAGTCATCCGATATATACAATTTCTCCGGAGATTAGATTAATGCTTTAAATAATAATACACGCCAAATTTCGTGAAGATACCTCTTCAAATGACAGAGTTTCCCATACAAGCACTTGATTCCGATTGTTCAGTTTGTATGGCAGCTATATGCTATAGTCATCAGATCTATACAATTTCTTCGGAGATTAGACTAATGCTTTAAATAATAATACTTGCTAAATTTAGTGAAGATACCTCGTCAAATGAAAGAGTTTTCCATACAAGCACTTCATTCCGATTGTTCAGTTTGTATTGCAGCTATATGCTATAGTCATCAGATCTATACAATTTCTTCGGAGATTAGACTAATGCTTTAAATAATAATACTTGCCAAATTAAGTGAAGATACCTCGTCAAATGAAAGAGTTTTCAATACAAGCACTTCATTCCGATTGTTCAGTTTGTATGGCAGCTATATGCTATAGTCATCCGATATATACAATTTCTTCGGAGATTAGATTAATGCTTTAAATAATAATACATGCCAAATTTCGTGAAGATACCTCTTCAAATGACAGAGTTTCCCATACAAGCACTTGATTCCGATTGTTCAGTTTGTATGGCAGCTATATGCTATAGTCATCCGATATATAAAATTTCTTCGGAGATTAGATGAATGCTTTAAATAATGATACGTGCCAAATTTCTTGAAGATACCTCTTCAAATGACAGAGTTTCCCATACAAACACTTGATTCCGATTGTTCAGTTTGTATGGCAGCTATGTGCTATAGTCATCAGATCTATACAATTTCTTCGGAGATTAGACTAATGCTTTAAATAATAATACTTGCCAAATTTAGTGAAGATACCTCTTCAAATGACAGAGCTTCCCATTCAAACACTTGATTCCGATTGTTCAGTTTGTATGGCAGCTATATGCTATAGTCATCCGATATATAAAATTTCTTCGGAGATTAGATGAATGCTTTAAATAATGATACGTGCCAAATTTCGTGAAGACACCTCTTCAAATGACAGAGTTTCCCATACAAACACTTGATTCCGATTGTTCAGTTTGTATGGCAGCTATATGCTATAGTCATCAGATCTATACAATTTCTTCGGAGATTAGACTAATGCTTTAAATAATAATACTTGCCAAATTTAGTGAAGATACCTCGTCAAATAAAAGAGTTTTCCATACAAGCACTTCATTCCGATTGTTCAGTTTGTATGGCAGCTATATGCTATAGTCATCCGATATATACAATTTCTTCGGAGATTAGATAATTGCTTTAAATAATACTACACGCCAAATTTCGTGAAGATACCTCTTTAAATGACAGAGTTTCCCATACAAGCACTTGATTCCGATTGTTCAGTTTGTATGGCAGCTATATGCTATAGTCATCCGATATATACAATTTCTTCGGAGATTAGATTAATGCTTTAAATAATGATACATGCCAAATTTCGTGAAGATACCTCTTCAAATGAGAGAGTTTCCCATACAAGCACTTGATTCCGATTGTTCAGTTAGTATGGCAGCTATATGCTATAGTCATCCCATATATACAATTTCTTCGGAGATTAGATGAATGCTTTAAATAATAATACACGTCAAATTTCGTGAAGACACCTCTTCAAATGACAGAGTTTCCCATACAAACACTTGATTCCGATTGTTCAGTTTGTATGGCAGCTATATGCTATAGTCATCAGATCTATACAATTTCTTCGGAGATTAGACTAATGCTTTAAATAATAATACTTGCCAAATTTAGTGAAGATACCTCGTCAAATAAAAGAGTTTTCCATACAAGCACTTCATTCCGATTGTTCAGTTTGTATGGCAGCTATATGCTATAGTCATCCGATATATACAATTTCTTCGGAGATTAGATAATTGCTTTAAATAATACTACACGCCAAATTTCGTGAAGATACCTCTTTAAATGACAGAGTTTCCCATACAAGCACTTGATTCCGATTGTTCAGTTTGTATGGCAGCTATATGCTATAGTCATCCGATATATACAATTTCTTCGGAGATTAGATTAATGCTTTAAATAATGATACATGCCAAATTTCGTGAAGATACCTCTTCAAATGAGAGAGTTTCCCATACAAGCACTTGATTCCGATTGTTCAGTTAGTATGGCAGCTATATGCTATAGTCATCCCATATATACAATTTCTTCGGAGATTAGATGAATGCTTTAAATAATAATACACGTCAAATTTCGTGAAGACACCTCTTCAAATGACAGAGTTTTCCATACAAACACTTGATTCCGATTGTTCAGTTTGTATGGCAACTATATGCTATAGTCATCCGATATATACAATTTCTTCGGAGATTAGATTAATGCTTTAAATAATAATACATGCCAAATTTCGTGAAGATACCTCTTCAAATGACAGAGTTTCCCATACAAGCACTTGATTCCGATTGTTCAGTTTGTATGGCAGCTATGTGCTATAGTCATCCAATCTATACAATTTCTTCGGAGATTAGATGAATGCTTTAAATAATAAAACATGCCAAATTTCGTGAAGATACCTCTTCAAATGAAAGAGTTTTCCATACAAACACTTGATTCCGATTGTTCAGTTTGTATGGCAGCTATATGCTATAGTGGTCCGATATCGGTTCCGACAAATGAGCAGCTTCTTGGTAAGAAAAAGACTTGTTCAAAATTTCAGATTGATATCTCAAAAAGTGAGGGACTAGTTCGCGAATATACAGACGGACGGACGGACAGACGGACGTGGCTAAATCAACTCAGCTCGTCACGGTGATCATTTATATATATACTTTATATGGTCTCCGCCGTTTCTTTCTGGGTGTTACAAACTTCGTGGCAAACTTAATATACCCTGTTCAGGGTATAAAAACTAATTAAATCAAAAATTGTTCAACACGACCTAAAAAGAAGCTTCAATATATAATACCTCAAGCTAGTAGCAAAAACAGAACAGAACAGAAGATTTTACAAAACGTAATCGTTCACATCCGAACAGAATAAACATACGTCATGCGAACTATGCACAAGAGAGTATAAATTACAATCTTGCGAAAAGTTTAAAAACTTAAAAGTTAACGAATGAAATAATTTTGTCAGATCAAAAAGACTTTGTACAAATTGCTTTTCACATACGCATACTCATAAAAATTGCAAAAGCAAATTCAATTGAATCTACTGTCGGAAAAGACATCACTCAATGCTTCAATACAGCACATTTCCCAGCTCACGCCAAAAGAGCGCATATATTAGTACAAAAAGAACCACGGGTTTAGTTTCAACTGCAAATCCCGAAAACCACAATACCGAAAATTGCCAAATGACACCATGTTGCTCAAAGGCATAAAACACTCAAACGCTACACAGCGAAATACAAAATAGGGTATTGGTACCCACAGCAGTAATCTTCATCGAACATCGAGGAGAACTCTACAAACTTAAAGCCCTAATAGGTCAAGGTCACGATCATTTATAGCGTCTAACGTACAAAATAGGCTAAAACTGCCATCAAAACAATTGAATTTTTAAATTACGGGAATGGGCGGAAGAGTTGTCCAAAACTCAAATAAAATCTGCCCATGACCCTAATGACCCCATGACCCTCAAGCGGATAAGCGAATTGTAGCAGAAGCTATAGTCCTGCCGCAACTTACTAAAATGCTTCCAAGCATTCGTTACTTTTGTGGGAGCAATCGCTTTCCTCTCGGAAAAAATGCCTAACGTGGCAGCAAATGAAAGAATTTCTGACTACCCAATATGAAATAGCAGAAAGGGTAGCCAAAAAACTAGTTAGAACTAAAAACGTTCAAAACGACCTCAATGGAAACTTCAATAGACCCCAAGCCAGTAGCAACAACAATTTAAACAGAAGCTTTTACAAAACGCAATCGTTCACATCCGTGCGAAAAGTTTAAAAACTTAAAAGTTAACGAATGAAATAATTTTGTCAGATCAAAAAGACTTTGTAGAAATAGCTTGTCACAAATGCATACTTATAAAAATTGTAAAAGCAAATTCAATGGCTTATATTGTCACAAAACACACCACACAATGCTTCATTACAGCAAATTTCCCATTACAACGCCGGAAGATCAGTATTGTCAAGAATTCTACAAAGCCACAACTACTCTATCAAATAATGGCCGGTTGGCGGAAAAAACAAAGCCAGAGTCCCTTCTAACAAGATCAGTTTCAAAAACACAAATATTTAACTTTTCGACCCCGCAGGATATTTCTTGCCAATAATGATATAAAAGTCATGCTTCAAAAATCTTGAGCTATGACATATAACAAAATTGTCCGAAGAAAGTCGAAAAATCGACACTTCTCTCACTGTAGTGCCTCATAGTTGTCTGAAATTTCATAATTATAAACAAATTCAAAAATCAAGTTAAGGGATCACCATTCTCCCAATGTGATACAGTGACGCACCTAGACTTACAAAAAGCAAAGGTGGCACTTATCGCATCTATCTCAGCGCTCCTCATATGGGTGGTTTATAGGAATCAGCTATAAAACTATAAAAAGTTAAAAAATCCTACTTTAAAAGGTAGCTGAATATTTCACATATAAATATATCGAGTTTACCACACTACTAACTCGAAAAAAGCCATTTTCAATTCAATTCTAATCACTGTACTCTCGCAAGATCCCTCTTCAAAGGTTTGAAAGGAGCACGCATTTTGGCCATATCTGAGCCAGGAGTAGAGTCGCTATCCTATAAGCCGATAATAAAGAAATTGCAAATAATTGCTGATAATACAGAAAGTAGTGATCTTGCGCGCAACTCCTTTTCAATTCGCTGACAACTACAACTACACGACAATAGATGGCGCCACTAGAGTTTACTTTGTTACTTATTTACTGTTTACTTCGCCAGCATCCAAAAGTCGTTTTGCGATATTGGATTCTCAACGCTCCTCTCGTCTACATCTTTTTATTAATTTGTATAAACTTTAAAATTGTTATTTTACATAAAGTTGTGGTTTAGTTAAACGGATACCTTTACTGTGAAGTTTGAATAAAATATAAATCCCGATAAATTTGGTACGTAAATAAACACAAGTGAAAGAACGCAAGTAAATTGTGCTAGGGCCTTAAGCTGATAGCCATAGACATAATTCTACACAAAAAATCGCAGACAGAGTCTAGTAAGATAAAATACGGGACTAGACTTTGTTTATAAGACCAGGAAGTAGCATAGGCAAATGAGGTAAGATATCTAGGCCTAGCACCGCACTTAAGACATTGGTGGATTAAACACGAGGATGATGCAATGAGCAAAGAAACTGAAGCGTTGTTGGTATGCAAATCTTTCAGAGGCGAGATTACACAGCTCTACAAAATTTTTGTTTACATTTTATTTTTGTCGCACAGTTGATAGTTTATTTTAACTATCGATGGTTTATGTCTTAACTAGACTTACCAACAATTTTTATAAAATTACAAAATTTCACTTAATATAGCTACATAGTATACATATATAGACCGCTAATACCAAATCTGTATTCTAATTTTGATTAACATGTTAGCCTCAAAATCATCTTTTTTAATGTTCTGAAATGTCGGTTGCGCATAACCTCCCTCATTAATATATGCATCCGAAATTCAGAATATATGAATAAAGAACCTAAGATAAAGAAGAAAAATAAAAATTGTGAAGAAACTTTCCTTTTTTTAGTACTCCTGATCGTTGTGATTTCGCAATATATTGTAACGGATTTCTCGATAAATCGTCTACCTTGTAACTCACTATTGAGTTCGATCACTGGATTGTTAAAAAGTCCCAATTTAATGGCAATACACTTATATTTACACTTATTGTTCGTTACTCGAGCTTACCACTTCTTGCTTATGTCTCAATTGCTCTTAACACAAAAACACTGTAACTAGAACTGTGTGTGCTGCACAATCTGGCAGCCCTTATATAGTAAATCTTTAACAAAACATTGCTTCTAGAACATTTTGGCAACTACGAATTCGCTAACTAGTTGCAATCTATCGTCGATTCGATTAGGTTCTATCATTCGTGTTCGTCACACTGCTATAAACCTTAGTAAATAAACAGTAACCACCGCTTCTACCATCCGCTTCAACAGACCGTACGGTAGGATATCCTCAAAAATTGATTTTTTCCGTAGAAATAAGTGAGGTGAGAGGGAGAGAGCCATCTCTGGCATTGGCTCAGGGTTGCTCAGGGTTGCCAATCTCGATATTTTGTAGTAATTAAAAACTAAACTTGAATATATTTGAAATATTCTTAAAATAACTCAAAAGCATAGCCGAATACATTTATTTATAAATAGGTAAATTATTTTTAATAGTTGGATTTTAGTTTTGAGCTTTTACATTATGAAAAATTATAACTAAAAACTAATTATGTGAAAAATCGTGTATACAAATAGAACAATATCAACATTGGTGAAATGGAAACAAAAGAGAACAACTGATTTCTGCGTTGCAACTACGGGCATAACTTTTGACAAATTGGGTTTGATACGAGCGGTAAGTACGGAAGGGGAGAATGTCGGTGACTGTTTGTGCTATAAATCTGATCGTCCCGAGTAGACATATTTGTGGTACCAAACACAAAGCTTTTATGTCCCCCATCTCGTCTACTAAGGTGGTGTTAACTTCCGTAGCCGTCCTTTTCTTCTTGGAGTTAATTCCATTTGTTTTTCAGATACCCAGTTAATGATACATCCCTTGACTTAAAGCTGACTCGAGATTCCATTCTTGATCCGAATGTAACTCCATTGGAACACCAAATCTCGTGACCCACTTGTTGATGAATGCGTTCGCTCTTGATTAGGAATTGTGTATAATTTTGGCCATTCGTTGAAATGGTCCTTGACTACTAAAACATGACTATTTTTTAATATATTGGTGGGAAATGAAGCTTCTTCATCCACTCCTATTTGCTCAACTGGCGCATCCGAATTTTACTGTTTCATTTGGCCATGACTCCTGGACCTTGATCCTTTGGCTTCAATGCACTGAGCATATTTTGCAATCCTTTCCATAGCTGATTGACGACAACCAGTGCAATAAAATCTTTGCTTCAATATCTCCAAGGTTTTCGTGATTCTCAAGTGCCCTTCTCTTGGACCTTTGTACTGCACCTTAAGAATTTCAGGAATTCTAACCTTTGAAACATAAGTACTCGGGAGGTTTGAACATTCTCGCTTTTACATACTCGATGCAAGCAGCCCACACCAACTTTAAACTGCTCAGCTCCGCCCAATATGCTTTTGCGACCGGGCTTTCTAAACTTATTTCTCCACTCGTTGTACATTGGTTCAACTCACTTCATGCATTACACTTTCCAATTCTAGACCTTTTTGCAAAGGGTTCCCTGTTTCAGGTTTAATTTTATCCTGTTCTTCCACCTGTGTTGTTATATATGCTTTGTCTTCACCCCACTGTGAGGACCCTTGTGCGGGTATATACGCTTCCTGCTCTTCCAACTGTAAGGATCCTTGTGCTGGTATACAATCTTATTGCTCTTCTGACTGTGAGGGTCCTTCTGCTGGTATACACGCTTCCTGCTCTTCCAACTGTAAGGACCCTCGTGCTGGTATACAATCTTCTTACTCTTCTGACTGTGAGAACCTTTGTATTGGTATACAGACTTCCTCCTCTTCTGACTCCGAGAGCACTTGTGCTGGAATACACGCTTCCTGCTCTTCCAACTGTAAGGACACTTGTGCTGGTATACAAGCTTCTTGCTATTCTGACTGTGAGAGCCCTTATGCTGGTATACAAGCTTTTTGCTATTCTGACTGTGAGACCTCTTATGGTGGTACACACGCTTCCTCCTCTTCCGACTGCGAGGACACTTGAACTGGTATACACGCTTCCTGCTCTTCTAACTGTAATTACACTTGTGCTGGTATACAAGTTTCTTGCTCTTCTGACTGTGAGGATCCGCTTATTATTTCACACGCTTCCTCCTCTTCCAACTGTGAGGACACCTGCGTTGACATACGCACGTTGAGCTCTTTCGCTGCTGACAACTGTGCTGACAAACGCTCAAAGAACGATTCCAACGCAGCAGAAATAAACGCTACTGAACTTCCTTCTATTGTATCTTTATTGCTTCTTCCTCTAATTCCAATTGAAAGACATATTCGTCTACATTAATGTTTTTTGCTTCCATGGCTCTTCGTAACCGCGACTGTAATTTTGACTTTGCTCCCTTTGTTGCCAAGCCACGTTTTTGCAGCTTCTTTTTAGTTGTGGAATCTTAAGATCGTTAAACTTGGCCATTTTCATTCTCTCTTTGGACAATTCCACTTCTGACACCAATTGTAACGAATTCTAGATAAATGTAACTCACTATTGAGTTCGATCACTGGATTGTTAAATAAAAGTCCCAATTTAGGTTATACACTATCTTTTTTTCTAATTGCAACAACTTAACACTTATTGCTCGTTAATCGAGCTTACTACTTCTTGCTTATGTCTCAATTACTCTCTTATTATTTTTTGAACTATCTAAACTATCGAGTGGTCCGACTATCGATAGTGCAAAACTATCATGCTCTTGCATATCTTACTTAGAAACAATGATGTCGCCAAATACCCATATATCGATACAATCTACGAGTACTAATGGATGTGAATAAGAGGATGCAATATCTACACCAAAGTTTTTTTTTTCAAAATTAACTTAGTGATTTAATTCGTGATCAAGTTAGGAATGATAAAACAAGCGTGGACGTGGAGGGATATTGTTTTAGAATTTGTAAAAAATTTCATCCCACGACAGTCGGGTCTTTGTTTACAAGCCAATTGAAGTTGACGTGTCAGAGTATTTTTTTTAAAATTATTTAGTTATTATTAGATTCTTTGTTTTGAAAGGTTAAAAAGCAAATAAATTTTATGAACAATTATTAGAAGTTCAAAGCGCACTGTTGAATTTTAAGCTGGTGAATTTTAACGTGGTCGTACTAGGCTTGAAGATCATCCACGCGAAGGACGACCAAAAACCGCAACCACACCAGAAATCATTGAGCAAGTTCATAATATTGTAAGTAAAGATCCAAGTTTGACTAGGCGTGAAATTGCTAATGTCATAGGCATCTCAGACGGACGACTACTTCATATTTTACATGGAGAACTACATATGAAAAAAATGTTTGGAAAGTTAGTGCGGCAACAAAACAAAAACTGAATCGAAAACAAATTTCTCAGCATAACCGATTTCTTGCGTCGTTTTATAACTATGGATGAGACTTGGATCCACCACTATGATCTTAAATTGAAACGAGATCGTTTACAGTGGACCGAAACTGGTTGTTCAGCTCCAAAGAAGTCACAACGATCAGCAAAGAAGGTTATGTCATTAGTTTTTGGGATGCAAAAGGAATTTCGTTGATTGGAATATTATTGCAGCCTTTTGGATCAGTCGTATAAATGAAAAATTTGAGAAAAGACCTGGTTTGCAGCAAAAAAAAAATTTTTTTCATTTAGACAATTCACCTGCTCAGAAAAGTGTTTTAAAAATGACAAAATTCAACGAATTAAAGTACGAATTTCTTGAGTATCCTCCGTATTCACAAGATTTGGCTCCCAGTGACTACTACTTCTTCAGGAACCTGAAACAATTCCTTCGTGGAAAGAGTTTTTCGTCGAATGAAGAAGCTACTACAGACGTAGACGGGTATTTTGCAGAGCTTCCGGAAAGTCGTTATAGGGATGGCATAAAATTGTAGGAGGATCATTGGTATAAGTGTATTGAAGTAAAGGGAGATTATATAGAATAAAAAAATATATTTCGTATAAAAACAGTATATTTTTATTTCGGGCGCAAAAACTTTTCAGCCAAGATAAATATCTGAAATCTTATATCAACGCACGACACTAAACACCAATACACCACATCAACACAATCCAATTATGGAGACACCACACAAAAACATACACCACCCATGCAGATATCACGCACCACGGAATCATCACACACATACACACCACAACTCTACACCACGCAACAATCAAAACGGGTTGCCCAAGAGCTAGAGGTCCTCCCTTTTCGTTTGGATATCAAACCGGCAACACAGCTACCTTCGCAGCATCACCGAAGTTTCTAACTTTAGGTTATTTAATTTATAAAGATAATAAGAATGAAACCAGCATTACTTTATAAAGATTTCTTGGTGTCTGCTTTTTAAAATAATTTGTTTTGTGGTTAAGTGCGCGGTAAGTGTCGAGTGAAGATGATCGAATATTCATAGTCCTTTGAGCCGTAGTGATAGGCACTATGGAGTTACAAATTTAACAAACAAAAATCTAGAACAAATACCTTTTGTGCGGTGCGGTGCAGTGACATAGTGACATACATACATAAAAAAACTTAAACAAAATAAAGTTACAGTGAAGAAACAAAAAAATAATAATAAATAAAATAAAATGTTCATGAACAGAATAAGTGCAAAACTAAACAAAAGTGCTGTGTAGTGTAGAAAAATATATACACACATACAAACATTGGTGGAGGTTAAAGTGGAGTGCAAAGTTACATAGATGTAAACATACATACAGGAATATACATCACAAAAAAAAAAAAACAAATATATATATTGTGGCGAACACGAGTACCAGAACAAATCAGAATTAACGATAAACTGCCAGAAGCAACTAGACAACGAATTCGTAGTTGCCAGAATGTTCTAGTAGCGAACTTTTGTTAAAAATTTACTATATAAGGGCTGCCGGATTGTGCAGCATACACAGTTCTAGTTGAGTGTTGTCGTGATAAGAACAATTGAGACATAAGCAAGAAGTTGTAAGCTCGAATAACGAGCAATAAGTGTTAAGTTGTTGGAATTAGAAATAAAGATAAGTGTGTAGCCATTAAATTGGGACTTTTAGTTAACAATCCAGTGATCGAACTCAAGAGTGAGTTACAGGTAGACGATTTATCGAGAAATCCGTTACAATATATATAAATATTAACATGTGCGGTCAATTAAAATGTACCACCACTTTTGTAGATTATCTTCAGCTATATAACTGTAAATAAAAAAAAAAAATTCTACTAGATCTGGTAGCCACTAAGAAATAAATTATTTTTTATAAAATTGGAATTGAATAACTGTTCAGTTATAGTCATGATTTGGTTGTGTATTTGAAAAGTAGTGCAAAATGCCAAATAATCGGAATAAATTAACGCTTCAATAAAAAACTCGCTTATTGGCATTAAATAAAGAAAAGTTATCTTCTCGGCAAATAGCAGCTAGAATTGGTTGTAGCCATTCAAGTATTGTTCGTCTTTTACAAAAAAAGAGAATAGTGATGTGTTGGAGCGTAAAAAGGGATCAGGTCGTCCTCGAAAGTCAACTGAGAGAATAAAGAGCTTACTGCGGCGGATAAGTTTAAGCGATCGCCTTAAAAATGCACTTTCTATAACGGCGGCAGCAAATTTAGTTTGCTAAGCTCATAGATTTTGCTTTACGTGCGCCGTTCAGGTGCTGAGAAGTTCAATGAAAATTGTGTAATAAAGAAAGTTAAGCTTCCTCAAAGTCAAATGTTTTCGGACTGCTTTTCATTATATTTTGGGGCCTCTAAATGCACAAAAATAAGCGACCGTGGTTAACAATTTTTTAGTACCCGCAGTTTAAGAGTATTATTCTTATACGGATCGCCTACTCTTCCAAAATGACTCAGCGCCATACCATCGTTCAAAACGGGTCAGTTTTTAGAAACAAATCTCGTATAAAACATTTATTCAGTATTTGTGTATTTGATCCTATAATATTTATCTCGAATTTTTATTTTTAGTTGGCCAATACATTTAACGATCTATTGCTTCAACGTTTGGATTGGCCTGGATCGCCTAATTTAAACCCAATTGAACACTTATGGCACATAATGAAGTGTGAAGTTGTTAAATGAAAGCCAACATATAAAAGTCAATTGATGACGATTTTAGAACTGGTTTGGTATGGTCCCGTTATAAGGAAATCAATTGAGGTCCTAGTGAAGTCCCTGCCTTCAAGAATTAAGGCTAAAGGAGGAACGACACGTTATTAGAAGAGGCTAATGTATAGTCTATATTTCTACCGTGAATATCTTAGAATGTACATTTTTGTTAGTTTTTTTAAATTAATTGACTATTCCTTATAAAAATCATTTTCGAGAAAAAGTTTTGTGGATAACTAATTTACACTATGTAGCTAAACAAATAAAAATGACCATAATATTCTAACTTTAAAAATTGATCATGTGATCTTATTTCAATTATATTTGGTGGTGCGTTTTTATTATATGCATACATATTTATACATATATATATTTCCATAAAACAAATACAGTGTGCAGCAAAAAAAGAGTGCAAAACAGTTATTGCTAAAACACAAAAACAAAACGGACGCGAAAAATACAAATGTGAAATATGATCTCACATTGCCCCTAAAACCCTTGGCGGAAATCAAAGTGAGTCGTATCAATTCCGCTTAATATTTGTTATATTTTCACATACATGAAAGTATTAAAATTTTCAAATTTGTTCTAACCATAAATCCGCTAAAATAACAGATAACAGAAAACGGTTGCCAAACTGTTTTAATAAACGGTTTTTTTTTCGGTAAAAACCGAAATACCGCTAACAGGTAAACAGTTTGGTAAAATGCATATACTATATATATCCAAACATATAACGAATTTGATTGTCTTTAGATGCTTGGCGTTGTGTTTAAACACACAAAATATCCCAATCAACAAAAAATGCAAGTATTTTTTTGCACCAATTTCCCCTTATACTTAATAAATATAAGCAGGATTGCTTACAATAAGCTAAGGCAAATCAAATGCATAGAAAAACAAGTAAGGAGGGGCTAAGTTCGGATGTAACCGAACATTTTATACTCTCGAAAACTCAAATGGTATACTCATTTTAGATTTCTTTGTGGATCTTGCCGCCTTGTTCTATGTTGACCGATATTTTCGGTAAAAAGTCAAGTATAGGCATTGGGGTCCACATATTCATTACCTAGTGGCTTGAACAGTTTTGACTCGATTTAGACAATTTTTGGTCACAAGGTGGCATACTTCAAACGCATTGTTCGCGCAAAGTTTTACCCCGATACAATCATTTTTGCTTGATATGCATAGTGGAAAGTGACATAATCAGATGGAATTGAAAATGGTGTTATATGGGAAATAGGCGTGGTTGTAGTCCAATTTCGCCTATTTTCGCACTATGAAATAAAAATATGAAAAGAACGTTATGCGCCGAATTCGGTTGAAATCGGTTAAGCAGATCCGAAGATATGGGTTTTCACCTAAAAGTGGGCGGTGCCACGCCCACTGTCTAATTTTGAACGCGGTTCCTATAAAGTCATCTCATACCATCCCAGAGATAAAATTTAATGTCTCTGGCGTGTTTAGTGCTTGATTTATCACGCTTTTAGTAGTTTTTAACAGTACCGTTATAAGGGGAGTGGGCGGAGTTGCCACCCGATTTCACCCATTTTCACGCTGTAGGTAGAGGTTCTAAAAACATTTGTTATTATAGCATTAGCGGCGGTAGATATGCACATTAAACCTATTAAAGGCAGGACCACGCCCACTTAAAAAAAAAAATTTTAACTGCAGATGCCCCTCCCTAATGTGATCTTGTGTAATAAATAACCCCACAATAAGTAGTCTAATGGTGTTAAATCACAACTTCTTGGAGGCCATTAATGTCACAAGTTCTTGAAATTATCGAATATCCAAACTTTGCTCACAATAATTTAGTTGTTGTACGTACTGCGTGGCACGTAGCTCCGTCTTGTTGGAACCAGATATTGTCAAGAGTAACTTTCAATTGCGACCATAAAAAGTTGATTATCATCGATCTAAACCGCTCTTCATTGACATTAACGGTGTCACCAGCTTCATTTCGAAAGAAGTACGGACCGTTGACTCCACCAGACCAAAAATCACACTAAACTGTAAATTTTAGTGAATGTAATTCTTCGCACCAAAATCGACTGTTTTGTTTATTTACCGCACCACTCAGATGAAAGTGAGCCACATCGGAGAAGAAGATTTTCTTAAGAAAACGTTATAATTTCAAGTTGTTGCAATGCAAAATCAGAAAATTGACGACATTTGCGGTGGTCTAGTGGCTTCAGTTCTTGAGTGAGAATAAATTTGTATCGATGCAAGCCCAATCCCTTAATTAGAAGCCAGGTTTCCGTTTTGGAATCGACAAATTACGGTCTTCAGCATCACCTGTCTGAACGGTAGCAATATTTTCATTACTTCGAGCGGTTCTTTGTCTTATTAGCACTTGAACATTTTGCAAAGAAAATGTACCCTGGCAATTTTCAACAATTCGATGAATAGCTAGCACATGGAGACGATTATTTCGACCATAATATGGAAAAAGCGCACGAAGAGTTGCAATATGGGAACGATTATTTGGATAATAAAATTTAATAATTTGTAAACGTTGTTCTTGCGTATATCTTCCCATGATGAAATTGTAAACATTATTGAATACAATGAAAAAAAATGACATATCATGACATATTGAGAATGGCTGAGACGACACTTAGAAACTTAATTGTCGACTTAATAGACCACGTCCAGTACGCAGTGAAGAAAATATAGCGGCCGCAGCTGAAAACGTACACGAACATCGTGGAGAGTCAATTCGGAGGCGTTCGCAGTAGCTCGAACTGCAATAACTGAAGTTGCTCGACCTTCCCAAGCGACATCGCTTCGGTCTATGTGCTCTTGAAAAGTTCCAAGAAGATCCGGCGTTTTCGAGCCAAATTTTGTTCCGCGATGAGGACCATTTCTGGCTCAATGGGTATGTAAACAAGCAAAATTGCCGCATTTAGGACGTAAAGCAACCTGAAGAGATTCAAGAGCTGCTATTTCATCCAGAAAAAACAACGGGTTGGAGGGGTTTGTGGGCCGGTGGAATCATCGGTCCATATTTCTTCAAAAATTATGCCGGTGAGAACGTAACCATCAATTAAGACCGTTATCGCGCCATGATAACCGACTATTTGATGCCTGAAAGAAGCTCGTGATCTCGGCGACATTTGGTTTCAACAAGACGGCGCCACTTCCCACACAGTGCATCAATCATTGGATTTATTGAGAGAACGTTTTGGGCGACCGTGGTTAACAATTTTTTAGTACCCGCAGTTTAAGAGTATTATTCTTATACGGATCGCCTACTCTTCCAAAATGACTCAGCGCCATACCATCGTTCAAAACGGGTCAGTTTTTAGAAACAAATCTCGTATAAAACATTTATTCAGTATTTGTGTATTTGATCCTATAATATTTATCTCGAATTTTTATTTTTAGTTGGCCAATACATTTAACGATCTATTGCTTCAACGTTTGGATTGGCCTGGATCGCCTAATTTAAACCCAATTGAACACTTATGGCACATAATGAAGTGTGAAGTTGTTAAACGAAAGCCAACATATAAAAGTCAATTGATGACGATTTTAGAACTGGTTTGGTATGGTCCCGTTATAAGGAAATCAATTGAGGTCCTAGTGAAGTCCCTGCCTTCAAGAATTAAGGCTAAAGGAGGAACGACACGTTATTAGAAGAGGCTAATGTATAGTCTATATTTCTACCGTGAATATCTTAGAATGTACATTTTTGTTAGTTTTTTTTAAATTAATTGACTATTCCTTATAAAAATCATTTTCTAGAAAAAGTTTTGTGGATAACTAATTTACACTATGTAGCTAAACAAATAAAAATTACCATAATATTCTAACTTTAAAAATTGATCATGTGATCTTATTTCAATTATATTTGGTGGTGCGTTTTTATTATATGCATACATATTTATACATATATATATTTCCATAAAACAAATACAGTGTGCAGCGAAAAAAGAGTGCAAAACAGTTATTGCTAAAACACAAAAACAAAACGGGCGCGAAAAATACAAATGTGAAATATGATCTCACATTGCCCCTAAAACCCTTGGCGGAAATCAAAGTGAGTCGCATCAATTCCGCTTAATATTTGTTATATTTTCACATACATGAAAGTATTAAAATTTTCAAATTTGTTCTAACCATAAATACGCTAAAATAACAGATAACAGAAAACGGTTGCCAAACTGTTTTAATAAACGGTTTTTTTTTCGGTAAAAACCGAAATACCGCTAACAGGTAAACAGTTTGGTAAAATGCATATATTATATATATCCAAACATATAACGAATTTGATTGTCTTTAGATGCTTGGCGTTGTGTTTAAACACACAAAATATCCCAATCAACAAAAAATGCAAGTATTTTTTTGCACCAATTTCCCCTTATACTTAATAAATATAAGCAGGATTGCTTACAATAAGCTAAGGCAAATCAAATGCATAGAAAAACAAGTAAGGAAGGGCTAAGTTCGGATGTAACCGAACATTTTATACTCTCGAAAACTCAAATGGTATACTCATTTTAGATTTCTTTGTGGATCTTGCCGCCTTGTTCTATGTTGACCGATATTTTCGGTAAAAAGTCAAGTATAGGCATTGGGGTCCACATATTCATTACCTAGTGGCTTGAACAGTTTTGACTCGATTTAGACAATTTTTGGTCACAAGGTGGCATACTTCAAACGCATTGTTCGCGCAAAGTTTTACCCCGATACAATCATTTTTGCTTGATATGCATAGTGGAAAGTGACATAATCAGATGGAATTGAAAATGGTGTTATATGGGAAATAGGCGTGGTTGTAGTCCAATTTCGCCTATTTTCGCACTATGAAATAAAAATATGAAAAGAACGTTATGCGCCGAATTCGGTTGAAATCGGTTAAGCAGATCCGAAGATATGGGTTTTCACCTAAAAGTGGGCGGTGCCACGCCCACTGTCTAATTTTGAACGCGGTTCCTATAAAGTCATCTCATACCATCCCAGAGATAAAATTTAATGTCTCTGGCGTGTTTAGTGCTTGATTTATCACGCTTTTAGTAGTTTTTAACAGTACCGTTATAAGGGGAGTGGGCGGAGTTGCCACCCGATTTCACCCATTTTCACGCTGTAGGTAGAGGTTCTAAAAACATTTGTTATTATAGCATTAGCGGCGGTAGATATGCACATTAAACCTATTAAAGGCAGGACCACGCCCACTTAAAAAAAAAAATTTTAACTGCAGATGCCCCTCCCTAATGTGATCTTGTGTAATAAATAACCCCACAATAAGTAGTCTAATGGTGTTAAATCACAACTTCTTGGAGGCCATTAATGTCACAAGTTCTTGAAATTATCGAATATCCAAACTTTGCTCACAATAATTTAGTTGTTGTACGTACTGCGTGGCACGTAGCTCCGTCTTGTTGGAACCAGATATTGTCAAGAGTAACTTTCAATTGCGACCATAAAAAGTTGATTATCATCGATCTAAACCGCTCTTCATTGACATTAACGGTGTCACCAGCTTCATTTCGAAAGAAGTACGGACCGTTGACTCCACCAGACCAAAAATCACACTAAACTGTAAATTTTAGTGAATGTAATGGTTGTTCATGAATAATTTGAGGATTTTCTTCGCACCAAAATCGACTGTTTTGTTTATTTACCGCACCACTCAGATGAAAGTGAGCCACATCGGAGAAGAAGATTTTCTTAAGAAAACGTTATAATTTCAAGTTGTTGCAATGCAAAATCAGAAAATTGACGACATTTGCGGTGGTCTAGTGGCTTCAGTTCTTGAGTGAGAATAAATTTGTATCGATGCAAGCCCAATCCCTTAATTAGAAGCCAGGTTTCCGTTTTGGAATCGACAAATTACGGTCTTCAGCATCACCTGTCTGAACGGTAGCAATATTTTCATTACTTCGAGCGGTTCTTTGTCTTATTAGCACTTGAACATTTTGCAAAGAAAATGTACCCTGGCAATTTTCAACAATTCGATGAATAGCTAGCACATGGAGACGATTATTTCGACCATAATATGGAAAAAGCGCACGAAGAGTTGCAATATGGGAACGATTATTTGGATAATAAAATTTAATAATTTGTAAACGTTGTTCTTGCGTATATCTTCCCATGATGAAATTGTAAACATTATTGAATACAATGAAAAAAAATGACATATCATGACATATTGAGAATGGCTGAGACGACACTTAGAAACTTAATTGTCGACTTAATAGACCACGTCCAGTACGCAGTGAAGAAAATATAGCGGCCGCAGCTGAAAACGTACACGAACATCGTGGAGAGTCAATTCGGAGGCGTTCGCAGCAGCTCGAACTGCAATAACTGAAGTTGCTCGACCTTCCCAAGCGACATCGCTTCGGTCTATGTGCTCTTGAAAAGTTCCAAGAAGATCCGGCGTTTTCGAGCCAAATTTTGTTCCGCGATGAGGACCATTTCTGGCTCAATGGGTATGTAAACAAGCAAAATTGCCGCATTTAGGACGTAAAGCAACCTGAAGAGATTCAAGAGCTGCTATTTCATCCAGAAAAAACAACGGGTTGGAGGGGTTTGTGGGCCGGTGGAATCATCGGTCCATATTTCTTCAAAAATTATGCCGGTGAGAACGTAACCATCAATTAAGACCGTTATCGCGCCATGATAACCGACTATTTGATGCCTGAAAGAAGCTCGTGATCTCGGCGACATTTGGTTTCAACAAGACGGCGCCACTTCCCACACAGTGCATCAATCATTGGATTTATTGAGAGAACGTTTTGGGCGACCGTGGTGAACAATTTTTTAGTACCCGCAGTTTAAGAGTATTATTCTTATACGGATCGCCTACTCTTCCAAAATGACTCAGCGCCATACCATCGTTCAAAACGGGTCAGTTTTTAGAAACAAATCTCGTATAAAACATTTATTCAGTATTTGTGTATTTGATCCTATAATATTTATCTCGAATTTTTATTTTTAGTTGGCCAATACATTTAACGATCTATTGCTTCAACGTTTGGATTGGCCTGGATCGCCTAATTTAAACCCAATTGAACACTTATGGCACATAATGAAGTGTGAAGTTGTTAAACGAAAGCCAACATATAAAAGTCAATTGATGACGATTTTAGAACTGGTTTGGTATGGTCCCGTTATAAGGAAATCAATTGAGGTCCTAGTGAAGTCCCTGCCTTCAAGAATTAAGGCTAAAGGAGGAACGACACGTTATTAGAAGAGGCTTATGTATAGTCTATATTTCTACCGTGAATATCTTAGAATGTACATTTTTGTTAGTTTTTTTTAAATTAATTGACTATTCCTTATAAAAATCATTTTCGAGAAAAAGTTTTGTGGATAACTAATTTACACTATGTAGCTAAACAAATAAAAATTACCATAATATTCTAACTTTAAAAATTGATCATGTGATCTTATTTCAATTATATTTGGTGGTGCGTTTTTATTATATGCATACATATTTATACATATATATATTTCCATAAAACAAATACAGTGTGCAGCGAAAAAAGAGTGCAAAACAGTTATTGCTAAAACACAAAAACAAAACGGGCGCGAAAAATACAAATGTGAAATATGATCTCACATTGCCCCTAAAACCCTTGGCGGAAATCAAAGTGAGTCGCATCAATTCCGCTTAATATTTGTTATATTTTCACATACATGAAAGTATTAAAATTTTCAAATTTGTTCTAACCATAAATACGCTAAAATAACAGATAACAGAAAACGGTTGCCAAACTGTTTTAATAAACGGTTTTTTTTTCGGTAAAAACCGAAATACCGCTAACAGGTAAACAGTTTGGTAAAATGCATATATTATATATATCCAAACATATAACGAATTTGATTGTCTTTAGATGCTTGGCGTTGTGTTTAAACACACAAAATATCCCAATCAACAAAAAATGCAAGTATTTTTTTGCACCAATTTCCCCTTATACTTAATAAATATAAGCAGGATTGCTTACAATAAGCTAAGGCAAATCAAATGCATAGAAAAACAAGTAAGGAAGGGCTAAGTTCGGATGTAACCGAACATTTTATACTCTCGAAAACTCAAATGGTATACTCATTTTAGATTTCTTTGTGGATCTTGCCGCCTTGTTCTATGTTGACCGATATTTTCGGTAAAAAGTCAAGTATAGGCATTGGGGTCCACATATTCATTACCTAGTGGCTTGAACAGTTTTGACTCGATTTAGACAATTTTTGGTCACAAGGTGGCATACTTCAAACGCATTGTTCGCGCAAAGTTTTACCCCGATACAATCATTTTTGCTTGATATGCATAGTGGAAAGTGACATAATCAGATGGAATTGAAAATGGTGTTATATGGGAAATAGGCGTGGTTGTAGTCCAATTTCGCCTATTTTCGCACTATGAAATAAAAATATGAAAAGAACGTTATGCGCCGAATTCGGTTGAAATCGGTTAAGCAGATCCGAAGATATGGGTTTTCACCTAAAAGTGGGCGGTGCCACGCCCACTGTCTAATTTTGAACGCGGTTCCTATAAAGTCATCTCATACCATCCCAGAGATAAAATTTAATGTCTCTGGCGTGTTTAGTGCTTGATTTATCACGCTTTTAGTAGTTTTTAACAGTACCGTTATAAGGGGAGTGGGCGGAGTTGCCACCCGATTTCACCCATTTTCACGCTGTAGGTAGAGGTTCTAAAAACATTTGTTATTATAGCATTAGCGGCGGTAGATATGCACATTAAACCTATTAAAGGCAGGACCACGCCCACTTAAAAAAAAAAATTTTAACTGCAGATGCCCCTCCCTAATGTGATCTTGTGTAATAAATAACCCCACAATAAGTAGTCTAATGGTGTTAAATCACAACTTCTTGGAGGCCATTAATGTCACAAGTTCTTGAAATTATCGAATATCCAAACTTTGCTCACAATAATTTAGTTGTTGTACGTACTGCGTGGCACGTAGCTCCGTCTTGTTGGAACCAGATATTGTCAAGAGTAACTTTCAATTGCGACCATAAAAAGTTGATTATCATCGATCTAAACCGCTCTTCATTGACATTAACGGTGTCACCAGCTTCATTTCGAAAGAAGTACGGACCGTTGACTCCACCAGACCAAAAATCACACTAAACTGTAAATTTTAGTGAATGTAATGGTTGTTCATGAATAATTTGAGGATTTTCTTCGCACCAAAATCGACTGTTTTGTTTATTTACCGCACCACTCAGATGAAAGTGAGCCACATCGGAGAAGAAGATTTTCTTAAGAAAACGTTATAATTTCAAGTTGTTGCAATGCAAAATCAGAAAATTGACGACATTTGCGGTGGTCTAGTGGCTTCAGTTCTTGAGTGAGAATAAATTTGTATCGATGCAAGCCCAATCCCTTAATTAGAAGCCAGGTTTCCGTTTTGGAATCGACAAATTACGGTCTTCAGCATCACCTGTCTGAACGGTAGCAATATTTTCATTACTTCGAGCGGTTCTTTGTCTTATTAGCACTTGAACATTTTGCAAAGAAAATGTACCCTGGCAATTTTCAACAATTCGATGAATAGCTAGCACATGGAGACGATTATTTCGACCATAATATGGAAAAAGCGCACGAAGAGTTGCAATATGGGAACGATTATTTGGATAATAAAATTGAATAATTTGTAAACGTTGTTCTTGCGTATATCTTCCCATGATGAAATTGTAAACATTATTGAATACAATGAAAAAAAATGACATATCATGACATATTGAGAATGGCTGAGACGACACTTAGAAACTTAATTGTCGACTTAATAGACCACGTCCAGTACGCAGTGAAGAAAATATAGCGGCCGCAGCTGAAAACGTACACGAACATCGTGGAGAGTCAATTCGGAGGCGTTCGCAGCAGCTCGAACTGCAATAACTGAAGTTGCTCGACCTTCCCAAGCGACATCGCTTCGGTCTATGTGCTCTTGAAAAGTTCCAAGAAGATCCGGCGTTTTCGAGCCAAATTTTGTTCCGCCATGAGGACCATTTCTGGCTCAATGGGTATGTAAACAAGCAAAATTGCCGCATTTAGGACGTAAAGCAACCTGAAGAGATTCAAGAGCTGCTATTTCATCCAGAAAAAACAACGGGTTGGAGGGGTTTGTGGGCCGGTGGAATCATCGGTCCATATTTCTTCAAAAATTATGCCGGTGAGAACGTAACCATCAATTAAGACCGTTATCGCGCCATGATAACCGACTATTTGATGCCTGAAAGAAGCTCGTGATCTCGGCGACATTTGGTTTCAACAAGACGGCGCCACTTCCCACACAGTGCATCAATCATTGGATTTATTGAGAGAACGTTTTGGGCCGGTCGTAGTCTGAAAGTCTGAAGTCTAAGCGGACAATCCCGCTTTGATTGAGGCTGTCATTCGCCAGTTATCAGTCGAAATGCTCGAACGAGTCATCGAAAATTGTACTCAACGTCCAAATATTAAATATTAATCTCTTATTTTTTGGAAAATCGATTATTTCGAAACTGCATAATACAACATACATTATAAAAAAAAAACATTCCAAACAAAAAAAAAACGAAAGAAAGCCGTATGATAAAAATTATTAATCAAATTTACATACGTACATCGCTCCAAAGTCCATATTGGCATATATCATGTGATACTTCTTTTTCTTTGGCAACCAAAAACAAGTAAAATTCAGTATATTATAGTATATGCAAAGCCCACATTGGCAGATATTCCGCAATTCACCTTGCAGTAAACAAGCAGCATTGCGTACAGCCATTAAAGCACAAACTATTCGTGCATACATAGGTACAAAGTGCATTGATCTCTGCAAGGAGCCCTCTATTGCACAAGTTCATACTTACAAGTCCACGTATTGGGGTGTACCTGCATAACTCTACATAAGGACATAAAAAAACACATAAATAAAAAAGTGCGGTTGTTAATAAACTAGTAAATAAAGTTTAATTGCAAAAATAACTAAATCGAACCGATATTAATAAATACGAAGTACGCGTACTTTACTCATTTAATTTGAAATCAAAATTCATATTAACTAAAAAGAGTATTCGGTTACATATACGATTATATACGAAAATAAAAGCGTTATTGTCTTATTAATTTTATTCTAAACTCTTATTTACTGAAAGAGGTTTCTTTCTAACAAGTACATACACACAGTGTTAAAATGAGTTAAACTCTTTCCTCCAAGTACACCACTCTACTCGGGAAATACTGGCGCTCCCTAATAATGCCCACCACATACTCACCAATACACCACACCAGATGACACCACACAAGACAACACAACATACCATCTTACATTCGCTTATTAACCGCTAATACAGCGATCCACGGGGCTGAGCGCCACATGATATTTCTCGCAAAACCGGAATCGTTCCGCAACTCTTTCTTCTCTCAGCGACTTTCGAGCAACATGCAACGGACTTTCAGATGACACCACACAAGACAACACAACATACCATCTTACATTCGCTTATTAACCGCTAATACAGCGATCCACGGGGCTGAGCGCCACATGATATTTCTCGCAAAACCGGAATCGTTCCGCAACTCTTTCTTCTCTCAGCGACTTTCGAGCAACATGCAACGGACTTTCTTTTGGCGCGCGAGTCACTTCGTTTTCTTTCATCGATTTTTTATATAAATTTACACCGTCTCCACTGGTATGCGATCAGGGAGTGAGTGCGTTGAAATAATCCTTTTGTAATTATTAAAACAGAAATAAATTGTGTGAACTTTTTGAAAATACAAAAACCAATTATTCCGGATATTAATTTAATCTCAATGGTGAAAGTGTCAAGTAAGTGCTGGTGTTAACATATGGTCCTTCGAGCCTTACCGAAAGGCACCTTCGGATTTTTACAAAGCTGTGTTAAGAAACACAATAAATAATTATTCTTCAATTTCACTTTACCATTAAGGCAGCATAATCCAGGCGTTTCTCCGGAAAACTTTAATGCACCACAATACTCGCAAACTACGTCCATTTGCCCAATGCAAACGCTAGGATGCAAGCTGTAATCATTGCTGCAAACGCTGCTCGATTCAAATCAGTACTTGATAAATATCTTGTTCTGCATCGCAAATTATCTATTTGTTGACCTCTGTTGTTCGCTCGACGATTCTGCATTGCCATCCGAGCTGCTTCACGGGTTGCTTCACTTTGCTCTCGTGATTGAGAAGCACGAAGTCGAGCCATACTATCGCGGCGCTGTTCACGTACAATTTCTTGTTCTTCTTCAGTCCTTTCATTTGCAGTATTTCGTATTCTTCTTGCATCACGGCTTTGTCGGGAAAGATTCGATCGTCTTGGTAGCGGCATTATTAATTAAACTTCACTTCACTCAAACTCAAACTCAAATTTTCAACCATACCAAGTTTTATAGTTCACTTCACTGTTTTTACGAATGGGCAATGGCACTATCATTATAATTGTTAATTATTTATTTAATAGAAAAAGTTTTATTATTAATTTCTTACAAATATCAAATTGTCATCCATACGTCATTACATAGCTGTCATTTGCGTTTTGTTATTCCAAGTCTGATTCTTTTTTGTTATACCACGTTTTATAGTGACTGACGTTTCATGTCAAGTCACACGGGAATGCTGTCGATCGGGATAAAAAGTATCCTATGTCCTTTTCCTGGCTCTAAACTACCTCCCTGCCAATTTTCAGCTAAATCGGTTCAGCCGTTCTTGAGTTATAAGTGGAGTAACTAACACGACTTTCTTTTATATACCTATATATAGATGTATGTAAAAATTTCAGTTTTATATATTATATTATAATATAAAACCTGTAACAGAAAATCAGTTTTAACAGCATAAAAAAACGGTTACCAAACTGACACAGTTCCGAGTATATTTCAAAATACAAATACAAAACAAAACAAAAAAATGGATCTTAACTTATTGCCCAATTAATAGCTTACCTTCGTGTGTTCAAACACACCATCAAGAACCAAAAAAAAAAAACC
This sequence comes from Bactrocera oleae, assembly GCF_042242935.1. Classification (NCBI taxonomy): domain Eukaryota; kingdom Metazoa; phylum Arthropoda; class Insecta; order Diptera; family Tephritidae; genus Bactrocera; species Bactrocera oleae. Next base: position 54,990,618 of record NC_091537.1, on the reverse strand, counting down.
AATTCAAGTATACACTTGCACAAGCAAGCAGCTCCAGCAATACCCCTTATGCTTAATATAGCAATAAGCAGGATTGCATTCAATAAGTAAGCAAAGGCAAAATATCAAACATAAAACAAACAGAGAAAGAAATAAAAATACAACAGACAAACATACATATATGCATATCGAATTAACGTTTACATATTATATCTATATATGTCGTTATATATATATTTACTAAACAAATATATATAGACGAAAATATATTTACAAAGTGAATAAGGGAAAATACCTGCACATTATTCACTTCGCTTTCGCGCTCTCTTTGTAGTGCGAACATACATATTTATACATACGGCATATAATCTATGCCTATGCTTATATACCCTATATACATTGGGTCAATTACACATTGAAAATTTACAAAATTACAAATTAAATGAAAAATAAAACAATAAACGTTGTGGTAAAGATAACACTACTAGATATAATATTAAAAAATTAAAAATAATAAATAAAGTCCACATTGGCATACATCCCGCAATACCCCTTGAACAAACAAGCAGGATTGCGTACAAATAAGTAAAAGCACATTGATCTCTACAACGAGCTCTCAATTGCCCTAGAAAATAAAAATATTACATACGCACAAACAATTCGTGCATACTTATGTACAAAGTGTATTGATCTCTTCAACGAGCTCTCAATTTCACGAGCACATAAATATATATGTACACACAAGTCCGTGTATTAGGGTGTACCTAAATACAGCAACATAAGGACAGAAAAGTATTGTTAAATTAAAATTAAATTAAGAAAATTTAAATTACACTCACAACAAAATATTTAAAATAAAATACAAATTAAAAAATTTATTTCGCATTTAAATATTTATCTAGTCCGAAAAAAACTCGTATACACGTAAAAGAGTATTCGGTATTAATTATCATTTATTGCTGCGTTTAAATCAGTTTACACTATATAGTAATAAATAACATAACAAAAATGGCTAATGACGATAAAAATCAAATTACACCTGCAGAAGCTACACGCGCAAGCAAATAAAAGGCAAAACTATTTGTGTCACCAAATTCATTTCTAAGAGTGATAGATTAACACGATACTGCACTCGATTTTCATCTTCACCGATTCAAGACATCTCTGAATCGTTATTGGAAATAAAAAAACAAAATATTGACAATTTTTGGACTCGTCTCCAAACTGCTCATGACGCCATAGTAGATTATGACAATTCTTGATTCAATTCTGGTAGATCTTACCACACGATTTTAAATCATCGGCTTACGCACTATACGAAAACTGCTTAGACCAGTACGAAGAAACAAAAGCTATGATTTCTGAGTAATTAAAGCTAATAAAAGCGATGGCACCTACTCCACATCCGAGAGTAGAGCTGCCATAAATTCAAAGTCAAGAGGCAAGTTCAGGCATCCATCTCGAGGTGCCCGCATGTGACACAGAAATATTTTATGGAGGTTATGAAGAATGGCAGTCCTTTCGGGACATGTTCACTGCCGTATACATCAACCATCCAAAATTATCAATAGTACAAAAATGGTATCCCCTCCGATACAAAACAAAAGGTCAAGCAGGCGTCATAGTCAAACAGTTCGCACTAAATGACGACAATTTCAATTTGGCTTGGAAGCTCTAAAATCCTAAAATGAAAATGAAAGAATATTGGTCGATAACTAAGTAACGACACTAATAAACTTGCCTAAGATTCAAAAAGAAACCAGTGAAGAGTTTATTAGACTATAATACACTGTTTCAAGCTGTTTTTCGGTTTTATCGACACAAAATATTCCCACAGTTACCAAAAAAATCGTTACTTTTATGGGAGCAATCGCTCTCATCACGAAAGAAATGCCCCACGTGGCAACAAATGTAAGACTTTCTAACTACCCAGGACGAAATCGCTGAAAGGGTAGACAAAAAGCTAATTAAAACAAAAATTGTACAACACGACCTAAAAAGAAGCTTCAATAGACCCCAAGCTAATAGCAAAAACAAATTAAACAGAAGCTTGTACAAAACGCAATCGTTCACATCTGAACAGAACAATCATACGTCATGCGAACTATGCACGAGAGGGCATAAACTACAATCTTGCGAGAAGTTAAAAAACTCAAAAGTTATGGAAAGAAACTATTTCGTGAGATCAAAATAATTATGTACAAATTGCTTGTCACATGCGCATACATATAAAAATTGCAAAAGCAAATTCAATTGCTTATATTGTCACAAAAGACACCACTCAATGCTTCATTACAGCAAATTTCCCATATCACCCCAAACAAGCGCTTATACGAAAAGAACCACAGGTTTAGTTGTAACAACAACTCCTAAAAACCAAAATACCGAAAATTGCCAAAAGACACCATGTTGCTCAAAGGCACAAAAAACTCAAACGCTACACAGCGAAATACAAAATAGGGTATTACTACCCACAGCAGTCATCTCCATCGAACACCGAGGAGAGCTGTTTAAACTTAGGGCCTTAATAGACCAAGGATCACAACGATCTTTCATAGCGTCTAGGGCACAAAATAGGCTAAAACTGCCAACAAAACAAGCCAACTTTGAAATCACGGGAATGAGCGGAAGAGTAGTCCAAAACTCAAATAAAATCTGCCCCAATACCCTAATTTCCTCCCAAGCGGATAAGCGAATTAGGATAATACTCGAAGGTATTGAGAAAATTTCAAATACACTATTGGCACAAAATACTATTTTCGGTTGGATCCTAAGTGGACTAGTTCCAGAACCAGTTTCCACATCAACAACTCAAGTTGACGAATACTCTAAAGAATAACTTCGGGAGTTAGAAAAACGCCCCCTCATATCAATTACAACCCCAGAAGATCAGTATTGTAAAGACTTCTACAAAGCCACAACTACTCGATCAAATAATAGCCGGTACGTCGTACGACTACCACCAAAGCCACAACCTTCCAACACTCTACAGATTGGCACAAAAAACCATGTCAGAGTTTCTGCTGACAACCCCAGTGTTAAAAACACAAATATCTATAATTCAACCAAATCATCGAGATATATTACTAAGTATTCGAAAAGAAAATTTGTTGTACACTAATTTCCTTAAATTTGAAAAGGGCAGTACAACATAAAAATACAGGGGATCCAATGGAATGCGATATCTGATCAGCTTTCATATCCTACTGAATCAATATCCGCATTATCCGCAATATCATCACCGAAAAATTTCAAATCCTCGGCTTTCGCCAAATGCGAAAACTGTTTAGACCAGTTCGAAGCAACTAAAGCAATGAAGTAAAGCAATTTCACCTACTTCACAGCCGAAAGTAGAGCTGCCACAAATTCATTGTCAAGAGGCAAGTTCAGGCATCCACCTCAATGTGCCCGAATGTGACTCAGACAATTTTTATGATGGTTATGAACAATGGCCGTCCTTTCGGGACATGTTTACAGCTGTTTACATAAACCACCCAAAATTATCAAATGCACAAAAATTGTATCACCGTAATAGTAAAACAGTTCGCACTAAATTACGATAATTTCAATTTGGCTTGGGAAGCCCTTAAATCAAGATACGAAAACGAAAGAATATTGGTTGATAAGCAAATAACGATATTAAAAATTTGCCAAAAATAAAAAAGAAAACAAGTGAAGAATTTATTAAACTTCCATCCACTTTTTAAAATTTTTTGTCGGTTTTATCGGCACAGAATAATCCCACAGATAGCTGGGACCCTATACTGGTAAACATATACACCGCCGCATTATCAGAAAAATCATTACTTCTATGGGAGCGATCGCTCTCATCACGAAGAAAATGCCCCACGTGATAACAAATGAAAGATTTCTTAACGATCCAGTACGAAATCGCAGAAAGGGTAGACAAAAAAATAGTCAGAACGAAAAGCGGTCAACACGACCTAATAGAAGCTTCCACAGACCCCAAGCCAATAGCAAAACAAATTTAAATAGAATCTTCTTCAAAAATCAAACGTTCACATCCGAACAGTACAAACAAACGTCATGCGAACTATGTACCGGAGGGCATAAGCTCAAAACTTGCGAGAAATTCAAAAATATGAATATTACCTGTGCATATATTACATGTGCATACACTTAAAGTGTGCCAAACCAAATTTAATTGCGTTTATTGTCATAACAATCATCATTCAATGATTCATTATAACAATTTTTCCAGCTCACCCGTCAACAGCGCTAATATCAAAAGAGCCACGGGTTTAGTTGCAACAGCAAATCCCGAAGTGCGAAATCCCGAAAATTGCCCAGAAGCACCATGCTGCTCAAATAAATTAAAAACCCAAACGCTACACAGCGAAAATCAAAGTAGAGTACTACTACCCACAGCTGTTTAAACTTAGGGCCTTAATAGACCAAGTAGCACAGCGATCCTTCATAGCGTCTAGGGCACAAAATAGGCTTCCGCTGCCAACAAAACAAGCCAACTTTGAAATTACAGGAATGGGCGGAAGAGTAGTTCAAAACTCTAATAAAATCTGAGCCATTACCATAATTTCCCCTCAAGCTGATAAGAGAATTAAAGCAGAAACTATAGTCTTACCGCAGCTCACAAATATGCTTCCAAGCTATCATATAAACAGCAAACATTGGGAAAAGGTTTCACCCCTCAAATTAGCAGATCCCAACTGCAACACCTCCGCTTAAATAGATATTATATTAGGCGATCTCATGCCTAAGATAATACTCGAGGGTGCTGAGAAAATTTCAAACACACTATTGGCACAAAATACTATTATCAGTTGTATCCTAAGTGGACTACTTACGGAACTATTTATCACCATGACAACTCAATATCAAATGAATGCCCCAATTCACAATTAAAGAAATTTTCCTAACGCACTCACCTTAGGTCACTCAGTTTTTAAGTATGGAAGATAAACTTACTTCAAAATGGTGAGCTTAAATCAGAATACGATGGCGTGTTAGAAGAATACCTCCATACAGACCACATGGAGGAAGTAAGCGCAGGCGAAAAAATCAGAAACGGCAAATATTACTCATTTTACTTGCCTCATCACGTAGTTGTAAAGCTAGTTAAAAAAAAAACAACTAAAACAAGAGTTGTCTTCAATGGCTCAAGATCCACTAGCTAAGGGAATTCCCTAAATGATATTCTATTTAAGGGACCCACACTCCAACTAGACTTAATACACCTCATATTAAATTGGCGTATATTCAAATACGTATTTAATGGGGACGTTGAAAAAATGTATCGACAAATAGTCGTACATAAAGACGATCAAGATTTTCAGCGAATTATTTTCCGAAAATCTCCCAATAGTCCACTACGCGACTATAAATTAATAACAGTTACCTTTGGCGTCAACTGTGCTCCATATTAAGCCATTCTAACACTCTACAAATGGAAGAAAACACAAAGTCAGAATTTTTTCTGACAACCGAGGTGGTAAAACTCAAACCTATGTAGACAATATCCTGTCTGGAAGTCTCAGTCTGCCATAAGCATACGAATCCTTATCACAGGTTATATCAGCACTCGAAACCGCAGGGTTTCTTTAAAAAAAATTACCGCAAATCACCCAAATATAATAATAAATATTTCAAATGAGAATTTGTTGGAAACTTACTTCCTTAAATTTGAAAGTACAACAAAAATTCTGGGATCCAATGAAAGGCGACATTTGACCAGTTTTCATACACTACAGAGCCAATATCAGCATTATTCGACATAAAAAATCGCCAAATTTTATCCTTTGTGGCAAAACTTTTCGACTCCGCAGGATGGTTTGCCCCAATTATGATACAAGCCAAAATCCTCATACAAGAATTATAGCTTGACGGAATCGGCTGGGACGAACAAGTGATACCTCTTCGGTTAGAAATATGGTCCCAGTTCGAAAACAATCTGGAAGACACTCTCTGGTCCGATTCTGGAATTGTTCCAGCCTGGTTGGAAAAACCACCACATGCATGGAAGACGTACATTTCTAATCAAACGTCTCAAATACTTGACCTAGTGGGATCAGCCACTTGGAGACACGTAGCCAGTGCAGACAATCCTGCCGATCTAGGTACAAAAAGGTGCAAACTGCTGCAACTTACCACCACCACCCTCTGGTGGAATGGCCCCCGATTGTTAACAGACAAAGGAGTTCACTCTTCTTTCTTAACCTATTTTTAGACACGAAAAGTTTGCTTCGTGCAAATGGTTGGCTTGCCAATTCAAGCCTCACGTATAACGAACACCACACTCTAATTATACCAGAGAACTCTCTTAATGGAACATATAGTCCGCCAAGATTCTATATTCCCCAACTTAAGCCCCAAATAAAAAAAGGCCTTTTCATGTGCAAGATCTGCACTTTGCATAAGCAGAAGTTTCGAACGCAGATTATCGCTGCACCTTCGCACTGCCTTTCAGAATTAAAGTCTCCGTCCATAATGAATATTTATCCATTTTACGACAAATGCAGTGCACCACGAGCTATGTACAAATTTTACAAAGGAGGCTTTCTCATCGCATTTGTTCGCTTCGTCGGACGACGTGGCTTTCCCTCAAAACTAATGAGCGATAACGGTAAAATGTTCATTGAGCCCAAAGAGCCACTGAAAAACAGTTTGTGAATTTTATTTAACAAGTATCACCTGAAATTGTTCGGGAGTACGCTTCCTACAAAATAATTCGAATTGAAGCCGTTCTCAATTCACGGCTACTCACAACACTCTCGCAACTGTCAAAGACAAACTTTTAGCGCGAATTAACACGTTTTCAGCGCCGTATAGTATGACATGATGCGACACGTAACACTAGTACTACCCGAAAACCGAACGAGCTTTTTACTTGACCTAATATTTCTACAGATGGTTCGGCCAGCCACTTAGAAAATTATTTGGGTTATCAAAAGCATAACTACAGTCGATCTTGTACTAAGGAAATAAGAGGACAACAGTTTTGTCGTTTTGGTATACCATATCCACCAATGCCTTGAACGCAAATACTGTTACTGTTGGATATATACTGGATGCATAAGCTTGCTGTTCATATATAATTTATTACATTAACAAGTCTAACAGGGGAATTTCTGGGCTCTTAAATTAAGCTATATCAGAGGTAAATGCTGGAAATTATACTGTTAAGCAAAAACTTAAACATATAGGTCACAAATTTATATCAGACACCGAAATATCTGCCCATTGGGCTCCATATTTCGGAAGCAAGTAATGCAGAAATATTCATAAATACCTCTGGACCTAAGGAACGTGTTCGAATAGTGAAACCTAGAGCAGAACTTCAGAACCTTCCTTCAGGTTCGACTGAAATATTTGTAGCCGGTATTTCAGACCGTTATGTTCAAAGATCCGATCTGAACTCTTTGTTTAGCTGATTTTGCATCTATGTATAAATATTTTAAATCTAGTAGAAAAGCACAAGACAGTGATCATGAAGAAGAAGAGTGGGAAGACGATAATTTACCAGAAAGCGGGGTTATCATGCCTCTTAAAGACGGTAGCAGTTTTGTTAAGAAACGTACCAAACCTTGTATTATTCGGCATAGAAGGTTTAACCCAGATTTGGCCACAGTTGAGTATTTCCGGGAAATGGTAATGTTTTACTATCCATGGTGGAATGAACAGCAAGATCTCATTGTAAACGATAAGGCTTGCATAACACATCGTATTCTAATTGAGGAAAATCAAAGAAAATATGATGTTTTTCAGCAAAGAAAACTTGAAAATGTTCTAGAAAGTCTGTATAATGAAATATACTTAAAGGAAGGTGCTCATAATGAACTACCTATAGTGGAAAATGAGTTCAGAGTGTTGGCACTTCCAGAAATAAACCCAAATATAAATTTGCTGGACTTGCATGGGGAAGATTCAACAGATAATGGCACTGAATCTGATTGCAATATTAGACTTATTGGGGGTAGTTTACCCCTTTAATTCCAGTTGAGGAATTATTTTCTTTAAAAACAAATCGCCCATTTTATGAGTTCATTGGCGGCGGTGCAGGTGTAGGAAAGAGTCGTTTGATATCTGCAATATATCAAGCACTTAACCATCGTTACAATTCTACACCTGGATCCAATCCAAGTTCCTTAAAAGTTCTTTTTTGCCCACCTACGGGTAAATCAGCATCCGCAATAGGTGGAATGACCCTTCATTCAATATTTTCTTTACCTGTTAATCAGTTGAATAGAGAGTTGAGGCCGCTTAGCAATGACACAGTTAATTCATTGTATTCCAGACTTATCGATTTAAAATTAATCATAACTGATGAGGTATCAATGGTAGGTGCTCGTATGTTCACCTATGTTGAGGCGATCAGATTTTTTAGTGACTTTTACGTGTGTTTCTAATCTTTATTTAAAGAGATTTAATATAATTTTGATTTTAAGAAAGAGCGGGTTTATCGCAGAGTAAAGTTTTGCTTGGCAGTATCAAATGTTAACGTATAATATAAGTAATAGTAATTATATATGTATATAAGTGTTTGGAAAGATTAAAATATTTTGTCATATTGAGCTTTATAAGATCATTTGAAAACTCTTAGTGATTAAAATATACATGTACATAAATTTAGGCCTCATATAGAATATCTATATTCTTAAACTAATTTTAATTATGTATATTTTTCTGTAAAATGGAAACCGAAAATAACATAAGAAAAATCCTAAAACTTATTGCTTTCCTTAGTGGCAGCACTGTCAAATGATATAAAAGATGTGAACATTGATAGCGCTATCTGGATTCAAAGAGTTTCGGATCATTTTATCTTCTAGATGATAGGGTCAGGAGTAGGTGGCCCAATCCAACGGTCTGGGACAATAGTCCTAGCGGTCGGGTGACTTATGAGTACATCCAGGACATTAGGTTGTTTTAGGGTAACCCAGACTTCACATTTTGCCTGAGTCTGTGTTTTTGGTTTCCGGGTCGTGGGTCTCTGAATGCATTTTGTATCGGGGTGTTTGTGTGGGGTGTGATGTGAAGACTGGGTTCACTTGACCGCGGAGTGCCCGATCTACTTGGACATTAGGGATCTCAGGGGAATGGGGATTAGCTGGACTGATGGACGATTAGATGTTAGCGGTGTGATATCCACTAGTCGGAATGCCGAACGGGTCGTTTGCGCGTGAGTTGTTTAGGCGGCGAAGGCGTTTAACTGGAAATTATGGTTAGCTTCTTGTGTGAAAGGTTTGTGCGTGTTATGTGAGTATGGGGCTCAACCCCTGGTTACCAGTCCAGAGCAGTATGGAAGCTTAACTGGTAGTAGCTTCAGTTAGAAGGTACCACGGGAAGCAGGAGCCCTTGCTCATGCGGACTGGCCCTTCGGGGAGTATTGTGGTAGTTGGGAAGAACTGACATTTTATCAGTTCAATGTGGAGTTGCATTGCAATCGGCTGCCGGACCCAAAGTACGGCAGAGGTTTTAGGTAGGCCTCGAACCCCACCAAGGTGGTTAGTGTGTCTATTCTATACTATCAATGGGTACTGAAAAATGCTTCGCATTTTCAGGGCGCTGATTAACGCATTGATTTGATCCGCAGTGCTTTTGAGCGCCGTGGAGTAAGGCTGTCGTCAGCAGTTACCCTCGTTAAACACACCTGACGTTGTAAGTATAGGAATAAAACACCCAAGTCGGAACACAGCAGAGTAAACACCATGACAAATGAGAGAGAGTCGATCGAAGAAGGGAGGAGCATTGATTTTTAAGGATATAAGTTTGAATGGAAGATGTACGTCGGCGTTTACCGATACAGGTTATGTTTAATGCGTTACGATACGCTAAGGATACTCAATTTGGAAGTTGAGCTAAGTAGCTAAGCGACATCAGGTAATGGGGATTGGTACAAGCGAATTCACAACAATGGGTAGCTTCACTATAGCCAACGAAATAGATAACTTCATGTTGGAAATATAATATACTAATATTTCATGTATTAAAGAAGCGGGATATTAAATATGCGCTCTTAATTGGAAACGACGTTTTGAGACAGGTTGATTTGATTTTAACGGAAGAGGGTGCTGAGTTCAGACGGAAGAGAATACAGAACAAGATGCAGTAAAACGAGGTGATAAATAAAGGAGCAGTAGTGAAAGGGTGTCAGGTTGGGTCAACGGAGTCTGAAGGATTTGTTAGAAAATCCAAAGTGGACAGGAGTGCAGGAGGATAACGAGGAACATATAGAAGCTATAGCTTGAGAAGTAGCATATATTTAGAGCGAGAGGGCTGTTGTGGCTAAGAACCAAAGAGAGTTAAGGATGTTGCAAGCGAGAAAGAAGTCGACCTATGAAACTGTGGACATGGGCACTGCCGCTGGGAAGGACCCAAATACGGAAGATGAGAACCGGGCTGCTGAGCTTTTCGAAGAATTTGGAGACTTGTGTATAGTTGCTGGTACAAAGAAGTTGCATGTAGGCGAGTAATACTTTTTACACCTCCATTAAGAACGAGCAATCAAAGTGAGAAGCATTGAAGCGAAATAGTATAAGCCATCAAGCAGTTTAAATAAAACGAATAAGTCAATGGAAATGAAGATTCTACTCTCGGATGAAACGCCAGTATACGAAAACCAGGGACGGATGGCATACGCATACAGTCAGGAAGTAGATGAGCAAGTTAATTAGTGGTTGAAGTATGGGATCATCAAATCTAGCTATTCCGGATTATGCGTCACCAGTGGTGTTATTCGGGAAGAAAGACGGAAGGAAATGTATGGGCTGCGATTATCGGCATCTAAACACACAAATAGTTCTATATAATTTCCCTTTGCCAAATATTGACGATGTTATCGACATACTACAGGGTGCCACTGTTTTTACCACACTATGTCTCAGAAACGGGGTTTTTCATGCTCCAGTTCATATTTCAGCGTTAAAGAAGTATACAGCATTCGTGACATACAATGGCCAATACGAGTTCCAGTACGTGCTCTTTAGTATATCGAACTCACCAGCGGGTTTTTTAAGATTCATCTCTGCCGTGTTTCGGGATCTTATCTAAAATTACACAGTAGTAGCTTACATGGGTGGCTTTGTTATTCCTTCTTACGATTACACCGAAGGAGTAATTAAACTTGAAAGAATTTTAGTAAGAGCAGAGGAATATGGGCTACGAATAAAATGGGACATATGTGATTTCCTAGGCTTTATCATAAAGGATATTTCTATAAAACCGTTCAACGCAAAAACCAAAGCGATCAAGAATTTCCCGTTACCACATGACCCGAAAGCTACGCGATGGTTCATGGGATTAACATCGTATTTCAAAAGATTAGTAGATAAGTATGCATTAATCGCCAAACTGTTATCGGATTTACTGATAAAAGAAGCTTAGTTCGAGCTACGCGATGAGCAGTTGGTAGCATTCCAGCAGATGAAGTCAGCGTTAATCAGCGCACCGGTTCTTATTATGTATAATCCAAAAGCGCTGATTGAGGTACATACAGATGCCTGTATGTTTGGATACGGAGCAGTGTTACTGCAAAAGGATGTCGATGATAAAATTTTTCATCCGCTACAGTATACTCTCAATTATAAAAGCACTTAGAAAGTAAAGAGTGAATTAATTTTAAAATAATTACTGATTGGGTCCAAGAAATAATTGATGATTGGGTCCAAGCTATCATAAAAATTCTTGAGAAAAGCCATTATGAAGATTTTTATTTGAAGCATAGCGTGCTTTATATTGATTCAACAAGAGAATTACTCGTCGCACCTTCACTTATGGAAGCTGAAATCATCAACATGGCACATAATCAAGGTAATTCTTTCGCTAAGAAAACGCAAGAGGCAGTAGAGAAGACATTTTATATCCTGAATTTGAGAGCGAAGACAGCGAAAGTCGAAAAAAGCTTTGTGGAGTGCATCATCAATTATGCGAAGATTGGCAGGAAAGAAGGTTTCCTAAAATGTGTCTTGTTGTATCCGACGAAAAATACTGGAGCGGAAGCAGTCGTCGAATGCTTGAAGAAACAAGCAGCCGTGTTTGGAAATACAGGGCGCATCATCACTGACAGAGGAGCAGCTTTGAAATCAAACATATTCAAGGGATATTGCAAGAGAGATGAAATTCAACATTTATTAATTGCAACGGGATCCAGGGTGAAAATAAGAGAACCTTCAATAAAAAGCGAAAAGCGGAGGTCGATTACGATATTAATGAGCCTATACCCATTAAGCGAACGCAGTATGCAGCAGGATTAAGGCTAAGAGACAAATTGTTTGACCTTATAAGATTGTAAGAAGGATGGCTCATGGAAGATACGAGGTATAATAAGTGGAACCCTTCATTTAGGGCCCTTCATGGGGGCCCTTGTATATGCACCATAATTTCAAACGTAAATGCGACGCTGTGCTAAGAACAGGGGAACGAGCGCGAACACGCCAACGCAATAATCGGACAATAGGAACTAGACAAAACGAAGACAAATGAACAGAAGATCAGATCAAACGCATTATATAAACCTACAAGTAGCAAAAAAAAAAACAGCTATGTTCTAAGAACTTTACACAGCTGAGATCACCAGATCGAAATCTGCTTTTTTTGACACAGAGATGTAAATAAAATGAATGTAGTATAAAAACTCAATTGTGAAAAGATATTTGTAATGGAAAACATTAATTAAAACTTTCAAGAATATTTCGAAATAAAAGTTTATTGCATATTTATTGCTTTTCCTTACCACCTCTGAGGTTGTAATGTAAACGCGTTTCCGATATTTTTTGGGTGGTTAGTTTCCCAGGAGGCCTATATTCACCCATGTAATATATACAGTTAGTAATTACATTAACAATATAACAATAACAATATAAGTCGAAATAATCAACATAGAATATTTTAAGCAAAAAACCAAAATAAATAAATAAAATCAGGTATTCAATAGTAATCACTAAAAAACAAAGTCAAAACAATCTACTTGGATTAATTTCAGCAAAAACAAAAATAAATATAAAAAGCAGGTATAGCAACAATAATATTAATCAAAACAATCCATAAATCGTCCACCTTGTAACTCACTCTTGAGTTCAACCACTGGATTGTTAAATAAAAGTACCGATTTAATGGCTATACACTTATCTTTATTTCTAATTCCAACAATTTAACACTTATTGCTCGTTATTCTTGCTTATGTCTCAATTGCTCTTAACAAGACAACACTCTAACTAGAATATAACTTCTTGCTTATGGCTCAATTGCTCTTAACACGACAACACTCTAACTAGAACTGTGTTTGCTGCACAGTCTGGTAGCCCTTATATAGAAGATCTTTAACCAAAATTATAGAACATTCTGGCAATTACGAATTCGCTGTCTAGTTGCTTTTGGCAATTCGATTTTGTTCTATCATCCGTGCTCGTCACAATATTTACAAAATATTTTAAATCACCCACAGCGAAATACTTATTAAAAAACCCTATCAAAGGAATATTGGTGGAGAAAAGGGTTCTATGCTTGGTAAACAAAAACCCTTAAAATCAAAACTTTTTTATTGGAAGCGTTTACAAGCAAATATCTTCTAATTCTAATGAATAGACATGTTATAATATCGGAATTACAATTGTCACAACAATAGTACGGTTCTACGTCCACCATTTTTTCACATAATATTTGGGAAAACCAGATCCTATGAAAAGTAGAATCAAAATGTTGTGTATAAATATCTTTTTCTTTAATAAAAACTATATATTCAAGGGGTGGTTTTACTATATGGCAGTTACTATATTTCTTTTCTGAAGTGAAGAAGAAATCTTTTTCAGTAATACCACCATCAAATATTGGTAAAGGCGTTAAACAATTATATTGTATAAAACAAGTATCCGCAAAAATATACAAATGAATTTTTATGTAAAAAGCTTCATATACGTCCACATTGACGTCGATTTGTATATTTTGAAATGAGGTAAAATTGGGCCTTGGTAAACCTTGAAAAGTTTACCAAAAGGGTGTTTTGAAACAAAGCGTCATTACAGGCGCTTTTGAGAAAGCTATTCGAAAATTACTCACACTGGTCAGCTGGCAAGAGTTCGCAATTCCCTTTGTTTACACAACGAATATATCCTCTGCTCCTGGCTTGTTTGAAAAGATATAATAAACGCTGGGGAGTTATTCTGACATCAAATCCCCCCCTCCCTCTACTAATATGTCTGAAAAATTCTCTATCCTGTGTCAGGTTTCTAGTCATTAAATGTGTGAATCTCTTCCTTAAAGCTCCACAAACGTCTTAAGCTATTTATATTTTGAAGCCGACCTATTACAAAACTAAAAGTGTTCGCTATTTCGCGGTCGAAATAATCGTAGACTTTTATGGAGTTAAGAAACTTCTCGGCTACTTCAAGAAATTGCAATTGTTCCGCAGTTGCCGAAAAGGATTCTTTGAAATTTCCTACTGCTCCAAAGACATTACTATTAAAAATATGAAATAATTTATCAAAAAAAGGACGAACTCGGCTATGTTAACAAAAGATGGAAACTTAGAAGTATTCAGTTTCCCAGAGCTATAAAGGGCGAACATAGCCCTTGCAACAGAATGACTAAAAACTTGAGAAGCTAATTGCACTTTTTTTTTTAAAAGATTTTAGGGAAAATGTGTGCCGAGGTCAACTTACGGCTGTAACTAATGTCGTTTGGGCACGATTTTCATATACATGAACGAGATCTGTTCATTTAACAGGACGCCCATTAACAACGACTTTGCTTCTTTTTTTTGGAAGCACTTTCGTGTACTTTTTAAAAGATGAGTTTAATCAAAGAAGTAAACGTTTTCGGAGTCATTCACTTCAAAATAGGTTACATACTTCTACTAGCCTAGCAAAATTAACAAAATTTTACCCTTGGTTTCTAACTATTTGGCAGGGACGCAATCTAATACCCTATAGATGACCTATGGCTTCGCTTTTTCTAACTAGAAAAGTCTCCGCTCACTGGTTACAAAATCTTTTGAACTAAAATGAAAGTTTGACCAATTGACCAATTAAGAAATTTTTTTTGTGTTATTAAATCATATCTTTTCGGTTAAAAAAATTTTATTTTTTTTCAAATTATTCAATAAACAAAAGCCACAGAGTTCATTTTCATTGTAAAAACAATTAATTTTAACAGAAAAAGTCTCCGCTCATCAACCAGAACACAATAATATCAAGTAATTTAATAGCTGGTGGGGTAGCCTCGAAATTTTAGAGCTTCTGCTAGACGTTTAGACATGGAATGTACTAATTTTCTCGTATCTTGGGCTGACATTTCACTCCATTCGTTCAATATAACGGTCTTGCGCATTTCTTTGCGGGTAATCGTATGTTTGTGACCTCTGCGCTCCAATAGATTCCATAAATGCTCAATTGGATTTAGGTCAGGTGATTGTGGAGGTGAATGTAGCTGTTTTGTAGCATTGTAAAGAAGTCAAAGGCGAACAACTTAACCTGTATGCTTAGGGTCATTGTCCTGTTGGAAACAAAACAATTGGCAATCCTAATTTGCCGGCACTTTGCGTCATTTGTCGTTTTAAAATATTTAGATAAACAAATTTTTCTCATTATATTTTCGATAAAGTCAATGCTACCAACTCCACTTGCTGCCATACACCCCCTCAATTGAACTCCACTCCCACCATGCTTTGCGGTTGAAGTAAGATTTCGCACTTCAAAGGCCGTACCAGTTTTTCGCCCCACCATCAGTCTTCCTTTTTTTCCAAATATATATTTCACGAAAGCTTTTACCGTCCTCCCTTAATTTTAATCTTATTTTCTGCTCATCAACACTTATTTCTTTGCCTTTTGCATTCATTTCGTTTAAAGCTGAATAATTCGAAAAATTTACTCACAAATTGCAGATTTTTCCTTCGATTATCTAAGTCTGTACTATTGACAACAACGCACAAAAAATTATCAGGTCTTAAACGCGTAGAAACTACAATAAACTAATGTAATAAGAGGTGCGCGGATACTTTTTTTGCTTATTCTCCATTAGTAGAACTCAAAAAATGCTGTTAACTTTGCAAACGCACAAAGGAATTCCATGAAAATAATCCTCCAACCCAATAATCCAGTCCCTATTGCCCTTATACTGAAGGTGAATTTTCAGAGACATTTCACTACAGCATATCGAATCATATCTCTGTGTGTCTGTGAAACCATAGCTTTTCAATTCCAATGCTTTAATGTTGAAAAAATTGCAGCTAGGATTACGTAGCCAACCATGAACAAATTGTTCGAGGGTTACTAACGATGCCTAATGAAAAATGGGCTGTAAATAAATTAAATAAATTTTACAGCATATAGCTAATGTTTTTAATTCCCTATCATACCTATAACCCTTCGAGGTACGAGGCGCATTTTTTAGACAATTTCTTACACATATCGCAAGATGTGGAATAAGTTTTTCGCATAGCTCTGCAATTTGTCTATTGTCTTTCTACCCAACTATAGCTAAATTTTTCTACTTTCTAAAATTTTTTTAATTTCTAAAGCTCTCAGCTTATAACGGAAACATTAAATTTCCTGCGATTTTTCGTCTAACTCTTCCCCAAATATTGCTCTGTAGGGAAGGAGTATAAGGGCTCCTCTCAACTGCAACCAGCAACACACTTTCTCGCAGGTATTCTGCACAATAATCAAACATATATTAACTAATTTAATAAATAAATGTTATTATACTTACACACTCCGACTGTCTCTTTGAAAAATCAATAAATTAAAAAAATGTCCATTGAAATCTCTTTTGACATCACACGGTTGCTCAAAATACATAGATTTTACAAACCGCTACACAAATAGTCTAAACACAGAGTGGCTCACGAATCGTGCTACAAAACAAACCGTAAAAACTTTTTTTGAAATCAATGCATTACATTTATTTCGTTTTATTGTATAGACAATTTTATTTTAAAAATTATGGACCGTAAATAACCTACATACTCAGTCACGCATATGCGACACCTAATTAGTATATTTTTGATAACATTAGAGACATTTAATTATATTTAAATACAATAAATAGAAATTTACAAAAAGCGATGTAAATTTAATATAAAGGAATTTAAATGATCTAAAAATATTTAAATATGTATTAAACAAATTCTTAACCACCACGGATCACAGCGCACCACACATGCGATCACGGACCGCAGTAGCCTCCCATTTTTTAATATATAAGAGCCTACAACATACAAGTGATTATATTGTATAAATGTTGTAATTATTGGTCAGGTAAAAAAAGTTCGTTCGGTTTTTTATTGATTTTCCAAAAGATAATAACTTTGTGTACATTTGTCCGATTTAAGTCAAATATGCGCCGTTTTGTTCGTAAACTTGTTGCCAACCAGATGCCAACTTCATTATACCCCTACCGTGGAAGGCTGCGTCCCTATTGGCAAAAAACTTGGAGATCCAATTTTCACAGGCCTCTCTTGAGGCCCACTTCTCACCATTAAGCGCGTTCGCCATGGACAGGAACATCACTTGGTGCTAGGTCCGGACTATAAGGTGGGTGCATTAGGACCTCCCATCCGAGCTCCCGGAGCTTCTGGCGCGATGGAACACAATTCGGCCTCAGCTGATCAAAGATGGCCTCTTCTGGATAAGTGCTGCCTTCAAGCGGTCCAGTTGTTGGCAGTAGAGGGCCGAATTGAGCGTTTGGCCATAGGGGAGCAGCTCGTATTAGATGATGCTTAGATGATGAGCTTTGACCACGACCGTTTGGGCTCGATGTTGTCGTAAGTGACCCATTTTTCATCGCCAGTCACAATCCGCTTCAGAAACGGGTCGATTTTTTTGCGATTTAGCAGCGATTCGCAGATGGAAATTCGGTCCATCATGTTTTTTGCGTTAGTTCGTGTGGCACCCAAACATCGAGCTTCTCTTTGAATCCAAGGTTATGCAAATGGTTCCAAACGGTTTTCTGGCTTATCTTTAGTTCCTTAGCAATTAAATAAGTGCTCACGTGACGGTCTGTTCCCATATTTCCATGATTTTATCGCAATTTTCGACGACAGGCCTCATTAGGGAGGGGCATCTGCAGTTAAATTTTTTTTTAAGTGAGCGTGGTTTTTATAAGTTTAATGTGCATATCTCCTATACCACTGAAGCTATAAAAACAAAATTCACCGAGAACAAATGTTTTTAGCATCTCTATCGACGGTGTGAAAATGGGTGAAATCTGGTGACAACCCCGCCCACTCTCCATATAACGGCACTGTTAAAAACTATTAAAAGCACGATAAATCAAGCACTTAACACGCCAGAGTTATTAAATTTTATCTCTGGGATGGTATAAGATGATTTTATAGGAATCACGTTAAAAATTAGATAGTGGGCGTAGATATATATAGATTAAATAGTGGGGTTAGGTGAAAACCCATATCTTGGAATTCTACCAAATTCGGCACATAATATTCTTCTCATATTTCTATGCTATAGTACGAAAATGGGCGAAATCGGATTACAACCACGCCTATTTTCCATATAACATCATTTTAAATTCCATCTGATTTTTTTACTTTCCAGTATGCAAATCAACCAAAAATGATTATATCGGCGTAAAACTTTGCGTGAACAATACGTTTAAAGTATACCACCTTGTGACCAAAAATTATCTAAATTGAACTAAAACTGTTTAAGCCCCTAGGTACTGAATTTGTGGACCCCAGTGCCTATAGTTGACTTTTTACCGAAAATAGAGCGAGAGTTTAAAATTTTCGATTACATCCGAACTTAGCCCTTCCTTACTTGTTTACAATCATTTTTGTAGTTAAAATTTATATATATAGTATTTGCATTATCATTATTATACTTTTGGAACATGTTGCTACAGAGTATTATAGTTTGTGTTCATTGTAGCACATTAAACTAAAAACTGAAAAATAAGTTACATTAGTGTACAAACTAAGAAAAATTTAAATCAAATTCAATTAAATTTTGAAGTGTCCACCCGTCGGATCCAGCAAATTTTAAAAGAAAATATCAACATCCAGTGTGCTAAACAAACCACTCAACCTAAATTACTACCTCGTCACAAAACTGCTAGGAAGCATTATGGTCAAAGCCACTAGTTGTGGGACGATGAATAGAAAAAGTGGTTTTTAGTGAAGAATAAAAATTTAATCTAGATGGCCCCAATGGTAACGACAAATACTGGAGAGATATTCGACGACCACTGTAATCAAATTTTCAAGGAGGATCCCTCATAGTATTGGGGGCTTTTGAGTACAATGAGGCAACTCTAATTTGTTTCATAACACATAAAATGAATGCGATGAAAAGTATTGATTAATAATTGAATTAACGCTGCTATACACAATGCAGCTGCAACATAGCGCTTGTTTTCAAATAGAAATATACTAGTAATGGGTTTTTTTTGTGTTAATAAATCTCTGGGCTTACTATATTTAAAAAAAATCATGTGAAATGTAAAGCTTAAAAAAAGAGATTCTTAGTTTGTACACTATATATATTTCGTAAACTGTAGTTTAAAAAACTGAAAAAACCGTGATTTTAAAGCACATCAAACTAATAAGTGGAAATAATTCTTAATAAACTGACAGTAATATTAACCGAAAAATACTTGTATTATTGTTAGAAAAATGTTTAAGAACTTATTACTAGGAATTTTTCAATTTCTTCAACTGTAATGTTTTTGGATGTGGAGTCAGCGAAAATAATTTATTTACATTTACATTTTAGTTCTTCTCTCTTATTAAAAACTAAGAGCCAATTTCTCAATGTAAGATTATGTTTTATTTTCTCGCATCAGATTGTTAATTTTAATATTGTGTTTGAAAATAAGAAAATAGATGCAGTGACCCGGGAGGAAAATAGGAGGACCAGGGATAAAATAAACAATGAGTTCAAAGCAGCGGCAGGGATCAGCAAGTGACATCGTGAGAAGTACGAAAACCTCAAGCGAAAAGTCAAAAGAGATATGGCTAAGGACAGGTCAGATCTCTATATACAACAGGAGGTGGCAGCTTCAAAAGTAGATGTGACGCTAATACAGAAAAATTAGCTGCCCTGATGGTTAAGGGCTGCAGAGAGGCATGCGTAGGCGAAACAACAAAATCAATGTGTAAATAAAGAAAATGGAATTACTAAAACTAGATGTTGAAAAAAAACGCAGGTGATAAATTTGTAGAAGTGAATTTTAGTGTTACAATATTATTTTTCATATTTTTAAGCATCCCAAGCATAGTAAATTTTAGTTTTTCTTCATATTTTTAAGTATTCCAATATTTGTTTTATACGTACATTAAGTATTTAAAAGTTCCATTTGACAATAAAAAAATTAACAAATACTTTGAAATTAAAAACTCAAAATACAACGTTTATAATATTTTTATTTGTTCAGAATAATGACAGTCTGTCCCTTTTTAGTCTGAAACAAAGGTAATGAGGTAATTTTTTAATGAATTGATTACAAATAAACCGTGCGAAATAGTCACCAATCAAATTTGATCTCATAAAACTGCCTCCCTGCGCCTCACTTTTATATTCTTCTGATTCCACAAAACTTTCAGAAGCCTTTTCAACATTAGAATTTTCTTCTTCAGGTGGATCTGCTTCTTTGTTCTGACGTGCAATGTTGTGTAAAATGGCCACTGTCGCCTAATATAAATCTGTATTTGAATTAATTCTATATAAAGCGGTTCTTAATACGACTATTGTTAAAAATGTCCCTGTCATGGAATGGTCCGGGGCATCTGCATACACGATCCATTACGATCCGAAACGCAATGACAACAATAGCATTTCTAGGGGACTCAGAGCTGAGTTCCTGTAAAATTAATTAAACCAGTATAATACAATTCTAGGAATTTCTTTCGCTTTTTACAATTTTCAAAGGCTCTTGCACTGGTCTATAGTTCGTATCCCAACTATAAAGGAATAACATACTAGAAACGATCTTATAACTAAAGACCTGAGATGCTAAATATGAGCATCCTTTAATGTTTCGGCTAATACTCTCTGAATGACTCTCTGAAATTGGTTCACTGTAAGGATGGGCATATGTATTTTAAAAATTTCCTAATAGTAATTGTTTGCATTATTATTACATTAATTACATTTAACCTATTCCTCACTGCCGTTGGAGATTAAAAAAAACAGCTGTTTTTGACATTAATTATAAGTTAAAAGAAACATGGTAATGTGGTACTTTGTTATAGCAGTTATTTATTTTTTAATATTCTCCATTTAATGGAAATAATGAAGGCATTTTTTTGAAACGCCTAGCAATGAGACAATATAGAGCAAATTCAACAATTTGCTTGTTTGTTGACATTCTTTTTTCTTTGTAGTGTCAAAATCAGATGTAATAAATTTTCCTACTACCAAATAGATGGTGCTACATAAGAGTCGCATAGGGAGATTTCGAGTAGATTAAATTCAAATCTTAATATATGTAATTTTTATATATCGAAATCCTACCAAATCCAGTTGATTAGTGCGATAGTTTACTCAACAACTTAAATCTGTGATTAAGTATCAGTCAGAACATATTATAAGATGTCTTAGCAAGTTTAACTGAACGTATAATATTGAATATAATATGCCGAAAATGTGAGAAATCGGTCCACGATGTTCATCATTTTCATTATTCTGGCAGAAGTTATGCCGAATATGTCGGTCAGTGTATGAGTTACCTTTTAATATAAATACCTCGGACACGAAGCAGAATGTAGATGAAACTTAAGTAAATAATATACCGAATATGATGTATACTATTAACGATTTCATAGATCTCGATAAATGTTGAAGTTTTACGCAACATTTTGTTATATAAAGTTTTGCAACACCTGAAAGTATTCCTTAGCCTTTGGCCTATGCAAATTGCGAAAGTATAGGATGTATTGCTACCTAAAGATTTCTGATTGATTGTAAAATATATTGTATGCGGGTGATGTAGAACTTAGTAAATCGTACTATTTAATGAGGGAAAGGTCTTCGATAATAGACCTTCAAAACTATCGATAGTTTAACAAGTACTATCGACAGTTTTTCCCTTAGAAATCTACTTACCTTTAGCTAGTTCAAATTAAAAGACTAAGCTTTTTACGCTACATAAACAAAGCATGAACAATAACGGAAAACACAAACAAATTAATAAAGTTATATACGAGTATACAATTTTTCATGTCTTTATATAAACTGCTCTGAGAGCTGACGAGTTAGAAAAGGGTAAATTTTTTATACATTTGCTAATGTAATATGAGATCAAGAAATTTATACATAAAATACCTTTCGGTGAGTACTTTATTCCTCTATAATCCACTTGTTTTAGTTTAAAAATAGTAAATTGTTGACGTTATTAGCCTTTAAAGCTGTTTTCCTATTTGATATTAACAATCCAGCCTGGGTAAACATTCTCTCCGACACTGTAAAATTAAAATTAATTAATGTGATATTCGTTTATACTTGTATGCACTGTAGGCAGACTAATTACTCTGGGTGTATGTATGAGTATGTACATAGTACATTGCGAAATTCGATCACAGCAGAATGTACACAAATATGTTTCAATTTTCTTATTTTATTCTCCCGTTTCAGAACATTAGAAATTCTTACCTAATTGTAAATATATCCGCAACATTCCTCTAACGCATCCAACGTCTAATTAAAGTGTAAAAAAAATTTAAAGTTTATAATTTATTATTTTAAAAATTTTCTGTACATACAAATGCAAGCCTGTTAAATCACTGGTTAATTACCATTCTATGAGTTTCTTAAGGCGCAATTGACAATTTAAACGAAACTCTTGCGCACGTGTGATCGTTCATCCCTATCTTACGCACTGGGCTTATGAGTTCTGTAGACGTGACTTGATGGAATGTTATCCAAAATTATACTTTGGTGTTACTAGAATATATCATTATGTAGCTTTATTAAGTGAAATTTTGAAATTTTATGAAAATTGTTGGTAAATCTGTTTAAGGCATAAACTATCGTTAGTCAAAATATACCATCGATAGTGAGACGAAAATAAAACTATCGATACTATCCCCCGATATACTATAGTCCCATTGATGGTTTTGCAGCTCTATTCGTTAAAAACCTACCTAAGTAGCATTTCGTATGAAATAATATAATGGAATCTTAAGAAATGTAAATTTTTTGGTTCTCGTGAAGGTGAATGCGATTTAATTTTTTTTTTCAAAATCTTTATGATATTCGTTTAACTTACTTTCGAAGTGAGAACATCCCATGTATACACTTTGAATGCAATAAGAGCCTGTTCTGGAATCGAATAAGTTTAATCACATACTTTGATCTTACCCTACAAGACGAATAAAAGTTAGTTAGCTATGGTATATCAATGTGGTTTGACAAAAATTCTAATAAATAAAATATATATACATAGTCAACATAGAAATATACAATTATGTCCAGTTATGATTAAGTTATTCATACTTATACCATATGTTCATACCAAATGAACACATCCCTGCATTGTTCTCCTAACTCGTATAAATACGAATTAGAGGACAATGCAAAAGGCTCAACAGCACCAACATATCTAATAATTCCAATTGGAATTAATCAGCATACCAAGGAGCAGACATCAACGCGGACGTAGAGAAAAGGCGCGAAAATTGGATCGCCCCAGCAATATAAAAACAACAACAGCAGCATCACAAAAATCTATGAGGGATTATTTAAGCCACATCAGGTTGTAATTAAATGTATATTTAAATTATATTAAGCCTAACCTGTAAATAACATATAATTTGAATTATACATATAACACTTAACAAACACACACATAAATACTGTACAATTAACCCACACAAATTGTCTACATTTCTACCCTATATACTAAAAAAAATTAAAGTTACATTTTTTTGAATTTTAATTAACATTTTATTTTATTTGGCACACCGGCAAACTCAACGTCGAGTACCCCGACATTTTGGTCCTTCGAGCCGAATTTTTAAAAAATATAATATAACAGTGCAATACGGAATAAAAGTGCAAAGTGAAAACAAATAAATATAATAAAATAAATCTTGTGCTTAACAGGTATTAAGTGCAAAGTATTTATTATTGCCATATTCCGTTTAGCACTTTACTCATAATACATACATAAGTACGTACTTACAATATATAATATATATTTTTTGAGAGCCAAGTAGCGTTACTCTTGGTACCAATTCGTACATACACCTAACATATATATATATTCAAATTGCTCATAAGTACGTACTTACAATATAATATAAAATTTTTGAGAGCCAAGCAACGTTACTCTTGGTACCTATTCGTACATACACGTATATATATATTCAAATTGCTTTACCCGCTCTCTTAAATATTCATTGCTAGTGCATTGCGAGCGAGCAAAAAACCCTGTAGGAAAAAATTCAAATAACCCAGTTGGAAATTTTTCGTGCATCGGAATTTTAAATATTGTGCATATACAAGACACACACAAAAAAAAAAATTTTTTTTTTGGAAATTCGCCAGCATTCGGGAATTTGCTTTTTAAAGTACAAATAAAGAAAAATTACTTGAAATTTATTATTTGTTTCATTTAAAATTTATAAAATGTTGCGAAATATACATACCTATCTATATAATAAAGAAATAAATAAAATTTCTATCGAAAATGGAAGAATTTAAGTTCTGTATTTCGGATTTGTTCGAATATATCGAAGAACATTACGAGACCCACCCCGAAGATGAATCCGTTTATACTCTGGAAATAAAAAGAGTTGAACTTAACGCTATTTACGATAAGGCAAACAAGTCGTACGATGCCTTTCGTAGAACCCTACACAAACCCGGTGAGACTATTGACTTCTCAAAAGTTAAAGAAAAATTTAAAACAGGTCATCAATTATATTTGAAATGTTTGGGATCTATTAACCAAGCTATAGATGATCTTAAGACCCCAATCTTTAATTCATCTACCCCCATGTGACACGGACATATTTTATGGCGACTTCGTAACCTGGCCCTCATTCAGAGACATGTTTACGGCCATATATGTAAACAATCACAAAATTAGTAACGTGGAGAGACTATTTCACCTCATTCAAAAAACCCGAGGAGAAGCAAGAGCAATAGTGAAAAACGCACCATTAACAAATGATGGTTTCTTGATGGCATGGAGGGACCTGGTATCGCAATACGAAAACAAACGAGGTCAAGTCAACGCGCAATTAAAAATTTTGTTCAATTTACCCCAAGCAAACCAGGAAAGTGGAAGCGCTATTAAACATCTTCAGAGGACCGTCAACAATTGTCTTACAAATCTTCATAATGTATACATAGACACGACTGGTTGGGACCCAATCTTAATCTTCTTATGTGGGTTGAAACTACCTAAAACTTTACTTCCTCAATTTGAGGACACCTTAGAAGACAACTCCGAAATACCATCATGGAAAACTTTCGACGCATTTCTCACCCATAGATACAAATTTTTGGAAGCAGTAGGAAATCTAACTGACCCCGTTCCAGTTACCCAACCCGACAGTGGGCCTTATAGAAAAGGAAAAGACAGGAAATTTAATACCTTTCACGCGAACGTCTCTGGAACTTCGAAATTGAGTTTTCCACACGCTAGTGAAAACCCTGTAAGAAGCAGCATCATCTCAAAAAAACCCCAAGACATTGAGAATTGTAAATTATGTAGAACCCAACATTCCATTCGAGAATGCCCAAAGTTTTTACAATTGAATGTCGAGACCCGAATAAACGTAATAAAAAATAATGGTTACTGTTTTAATTGCCTTGCATTATCGCATAGCTTCAAGGATTGCAAGAGCAAATACTCATGCAGAATATGTAGAAAGAAACATAACACTCTTCTGCATAGGGATGCTCCATCCCGCTCCCCATCCCTCCCGCAAGGATTAAGAGCCTCGAACCCGCCTCTTGACTCTACTAATAGTAGTACCTCCCAAACCCTTAATCTCAATACAAATCCGCAAGCCTACACAACCCTCTTACAGTCCACTGAAAATAAAACTCAAGACCCACACAACTCAAGTAGGAAGCAGGTTTTGCTAGGTACTGCCATAGTGCAAGTTTCTAACAAAGGGCAATTATATGCAGCTCGAGCACTAATCGACTCTGGGTCAGAAGCTACGTTCATTTCCGAGAAGTTCCATAGAAAATTGGACATACCCACATTCAAGAAAAACGCACAAGTGACCGGATTGAACAACACAGTCTCCACAACAGCTACCAAAACTTGCGAACTCACCCTTCGTTCACCAACAAAAAGGGAATTTAAGATAACAACCCACGCGTTTATCTTAAAAACTTTAACCGATTACTTACCCGCTCACTCACTTGATAGAATAATTGATAGAATAATTTCTAATAAAGAATTCGGTTTTAGTTTAGCTGACCCTCACTTCTATAAACCCAGACCTGTCGACATCCTTATCGGAAGTGATCTGTACCCACAAATAATTTTCAGTGGCGTACAGAGAAATGTACTGGGGTCATTACTAGCCCAAGAAACAGAATTCGGTTGGATTCTTTCCGGACCCACACCTGAAAACCCCATCTCACCCTCAATATTGTCATTTTTCAATAAGACGACCCCAGACAAATTGCTCACACAATTTTGGGAAGTCGAAGAAGTTCCGAAAAAGCCTCTACCCTCAACTTCGGATATACTGTGTGAACAACATTATCAAAAAACAACCCGAAGACACTCAACTGGGTGCTACGTGGTAACATTACCCTTTAAAACCCCAGAAAAAATAGACTTGGGCAACTCAAGACATATAGCTTTAGCTCAGTTTCTAAGAAATGAAAAATCCCTATCTAGAAAACCTGAAAAAAAGCAGAATACGACAAGGCCATCAACGAGTACCTGAAACTCGGTCATCTGACCAAAATAGAATAAGACCCCGCAGAGAATACGAAAACATACTATCTAAAACATCACGCAGTCATTAAACCCGATGGCTTAACGACCCAACTGCGAGTGGTATTCAACGCATCATGCCTCACCTCAAATAGAAACAGCCTCAACGATGTATTACACACTGGACCTATTCTGCAAGCAGATCTGGCAATCCTAGTGGTAAAGTGGCGTATGTTTCGAATCGTATTCAACGCAGATATTCAAAAAATGTATCGTCAAATACTTGTTGAAAGAAAACACACCCCATTTCAAAGAATCTTATTTAGAAAATCGCCTAATGACCCCATAGAAGATTTTGAACTACAAACTGTTACATTTGGTATTAACTGTGCCCCATATTTAGCTATCCGTACCCTCCTCAAATTAGCGGATGATGTACAAGAAACCCACCCACTGGCAGCAGAGATACTTCGAAACGGAATGTACGTCGATGATGTACTTGCAGGAGCACATGACGTAGCAAGTGCGAAGATGGCACGAGACGAACTTACCTCATCTTTGGAGTCCGCAGGATTTGTTCTACGCAAATGGACCTCAAATGACCCAAAAGTCTTATCTGGAATCTCACAAGAACATCTGTTGGACACGAACTTACTCAGTTTACCGGAATCCAATAGCACAAAAACACTGGGGATCAGATGGAATGCAAAAAAAGATGCATTCTTTTTTGTCATCAACCCTATTCGCGATAAGACATCGTTTACTAAAAGAGAAGTATTATCGATTATAGCAAAATTGTTCGACCCAGCTGGTTGGCTCAGTCCCGTTGTAGTCACAGCCAAAATAATAATGGAACAAATATGGCTCGATAAATCCGATTGGGATGAAAGTTTAAAACCCTTAACTCTCCATTGCTGGAAAACCTTCATAAAAGATTACGAAACCCTAAATCTGATTGAAATTCTCTGACGCCTCAAAAAAAGCTTGACGCCTCAGAAAAAGCTTACGCAGCAAACCTATACATATGTGTTGCTACAAACACAAACACCTGGACAACTCTTTTAATATCCAAGACTCGTGTGTCCCCAATAAAAAGTATATCTCTACAAAGGCTAGAACTTTGCGGAGCGGTTCTTCTGGCGAATCTAGTGGATGCGACCCTACCCCAATTAAATATTACTCAGTACCGCACTCACCTTTGGACGGATTCTACAATTGTCCTTTCTTGGCTAAGCAAACCCCCATGCTCATGGACAACCTTTGTATCCCACCGAGTTGCCACAATTGCAGAAAAAGTTGGAACCGAAAATTGGCGTCACATCGAAAGCCAGGACAATCCGGCAGATCTGGGCAGTCGCGGATGCACACCTCTGGAGATGGTTAACAATGACCTCTAGTGGCACGGACCCCAATGGCTAAAACTCGACCCGAAACATTGGCCAATTACCCGAAAATCAATCGATACAACACTGGAACTGCGGCCAATCAAGACTTTCCTCAACACAACACAAGAGGATATACTGGATAGATTTTCATCACTACCCAAAGCCATTCGAGTCATAGCATATCTATTCAGATTCTGCTCGAATGCGTCACCCAACAGATCACAACAGCCACGCACAACGTAGGAAATAACCCCAGACGAGTTTAAAACTTCCCGCACGAAGTTAATTATTTTAACCCAAAAAAAGCACTTCCAGGAGGAGTATGAAGCTTTAACTCAAAAAACCATCATACACAGAAAAAGTACAATTTTGACCCCAAACCCTTTAATCGATCCCAAAGGAATCATGCGAGTTAATGGCCGATTGAGCAATTCAGTCGCATTATCATATAACGAGCGTCATCCGATTATACTACCCTATAGCAATCGATTAACAAAACTACTCACCCACTTTACTCACTCAATTACCCTACATGGTGGCAACCAACTAGTTTTACGACTCATGCGTACGGAATTTTGGATACCGAAGCTTAAAACGCTCATCAAGTCCATTATCCATCAGTGCAAAACCTGCGTCTTACACAAGAAGAGAGAAACTGCTCAATTAATGGCAGCTCTTCCAGCGGAACGTACCACCCTAACCCGCCCAATCGCAGCAACAGGAATCGACTTCGCCGGTCCCTATGACATAAAAAATTACACCGGCAGAGCGTGCTTGATCACAAAAGGTTATGTATGCGTATTTGTTTGTTTTGCAACCAAAGCAATACACCTGGAGGCAGCAAGCAATCTCACCACCCAAGCATTCATGGCCGCATTCGCACGATTCTTTTCTAGGCGCGGATGTCCCGCCGATCTCTATTCTGACAATGGTACTAATTTCGTGGGAGCGTCTAAACTCTTAATCAAAGATCGACAAGAATTCATAAAATCACTAAAAACACAAGTAACAACAAGTGAAGCACACCAAAACATCAACTGGCACTTTAATCCTCCAGGAGCTCCACACATGGGTGGACTCTGGGAAGCAGGAGTGAAAAGTTTAAAGACCCACTTAAAAAAGGTGTCTCAGATCCAAAAATTCACTTTCGAAGAATTATCTACCCTTCTAACCCGAATCGAAAGCTGCTTGAATTCTCGACCTTTAAGCCCACTAAGTGAAGACCCTAGAAATATAGAACCCTTAACTCCAGGCCATTTCTTAATAGGTACCTCTTTATTAACCCCAGCAGAACCCGACTTAGAAGATACGCAGCTAAGCATCGCACATAGATGGCAAAAGTTAAAAATACTCCATCAACACTTCTGCAAACGATGGAAAGAAGAATATCTAAAAGAACTCCACAAACGGTATAAGTGGAAATACCCTCAACGCAATATAGAGGTTAATGATATGGTAGTTATACGCCAAGAAACTCTACCCCCAAATGAATGGAAACTTGGTCGCATCGAAAAAACCTATCTCGGTGTAGACAATAAGACCAGAGTAGTTGACATACGTACTTCTCAAGGAACCATTAACCGCCCAATAACCAAAATAGTCACCTTGCCAAATAACTAATCTCATTTCTTTATAGGAACATGGCTCCTCAAAATAGCATCAAACCAATCAGCAGCCGACAGAGCAGCCCAGTCTTGACCGTACGATCACTCAGCGTCACTCGAAGCATCACCCCATTCTCCGACAATGGGACCCTGGCTAGACGCTTACATCGTTTTAAAGCGACCCTCTCCCCCATTCGAGAAGAAAGAGGAAGTACCCACCGCACGGCTCGGCGTACTATCACCCATTCATCAAAACGCGCACATAAACACGTCGCCTGTGGATTGTGCAAAAAAGATCACCGGCTGGTGACATGTTCAAAATTTACTAAAATGAACATTCATGAAAAGTTTGACGCAGTAACTCAGTATAAGTACTGCGTCAATTGCTTAGCCAGATCGCACTCAACACAACGATGCACAAGCGCAAAACAATGCAACATGTGTAACGGGGAGCACCATTCAACCCTACATGGACACCCCAGGTTGTTTTGCAAAGAGAAAACCAAAACAACAAAGAGCGACGAACGACTACACAAAGATCCAGAGATTCCAACACTTCTGGCCAAGCCGACCCTTATACCCACTGCCATGATAAAAATAAAACACGATGGCAAATGGAATAAGGTACGTGCCATAATTAACCCGACCCGAAAGGTGACAATTATTGCCTCAGAGCTAGTTCAGAGATTGAGGTTACCGAAAACGTACCTTGACTCTCATCGCATATGTAAAATCGTCATAGGGTCACTAACTGATCTCGACTGGCATGTCGAAGTTAACTGCCTTATGACGCAGGAATTACCGACCCGACCCTACAATCGTGATATAGGTGGCGAAATCTTTAAGAGATTCGACCACTTAGTCCTAGAAGACCCTATGTTCCACAAGGATGATAAAATCATGATGGAACTGGGAGCAGACATCTACCCAAGGATAATGAAACCCGGATTATTCAACCCAGACAACAGCACCGTGATCGCACAAAACACCGCACTCTTTTGGACTCTAACCGGTGCTTGTGCGATTTAAACCCTAAGTAACCACTTAACCCATTTTAAAACAATATTCCTTAACCCAAAGTGAAAAAGATCTAATAACTTTTTTATTCGCAGACCCTGCAAGCCGGCCGGGATGTTCATACCAAATGAACACATCCCTGCATTGTTCTCCTAACTCGTATAAATACGAATTAGAGGACAATGCAAAAGGCTCAACAGCACCAACATAGCTAATAATTCCAATTGGAATTAATCAGCATACCAAGGAGCAGACATCAACGCGGACGGACAGAAAAGGCGCGAAAATTGGATCGCCCCAGCAATATAAAAACAACAACAGCAGCATCACAAAAATCTACGAGGGATTATTTAAGCCACATCAGGTTGTAATTAAATGTATATTTAAATTATATTATTTAAGCCTAACCTGTAAATAACATATAATTTGAATTATACATATAACACTTAACAAACACACACATAAATATTGTACAATTAACCCACTCAAATTGTCTACATTTCTACCCTATATACTAAAAATATTTAAAGTTACATTTTGTTGAATTTTAATTAACATTTTATTTTATTTGGCACACCGGCAAACTCAACGTCGAGTACCCCGACACCATATATTATTATAATGCCGATATATGGCCTCATTTTGAATAGTTATATTATTTACTTACTTGTATTTAGTAAGCTGTCATTACCTCACACAAGGCTAGAGAACGATAGTTTATGTACAAGCCGTAGAACTTCTGCACAGCATTCATTTCCTTCTCAACCTATTTAAGCACAACCCTATGCCCAACACTTGAAATATTTCAATTCGATACGCAGGAACCATGGCGCAATGCGTGTTGGATTGAAATCGGGCATCTCATAGTAGACATTTTCGAGTTCTTGATCCTCAGACATGAGAGGCCTCTGCGTATAAGTAGCAGTGTTGACCGTTACCTTCCGCAAGGTGATGTGCTACAAACGACACAATACATATGTATTGGTGCTTTCCTATGGATACGGCACACCCAATGTTATGCTATTTGACGATACACCAGCAATATGGAGATTGTTGATTGTCATCTAAAAACAATTCAAAAATACACAAAGTAAATGATTGAGTAGTTTATTTATGTATTGCGCAACCATGCTTACCTGTGTAGCACGTTCTCCCAAACTCTCCGCGACCATGCTTATGCCTACTGAAAACGTGATTTAATATCACCAATCAACGTTCATTGGACCAATTGAATTTGTACCTCTTATCAAATGCTTTATTGGATAATTTGACAGTTGGTAAATTTTGAAAGTCTCCGGATCCACCAGCAAAACCGTCCTCGTCGTAACGAAACTGTATCAGCTGGCTCAGCGAATTACGCACTGTAGCGTTGTAGTTGCCAATAACCGAATCCATATACTTTACGAGATTACGTTAAATATAACCGGTTTCAGTAGTTATTTACTGCTGTAGTATTGATAATAACTTCACGACCACCCATAGCGTGAAAGTAGACTTCCTAAGGTATTAAGCCGGCAAGATATAAATTCTCCATGAAGCCACGTTACTCAGGACCGTTGTCGACTTTAATGAAATGCGGTAATGTGCACTTACGGAAACCGTATGATATGACCCATACAAGCTAAACCTGTGAATGAGTTATAGTAATAATTGTTATAGTCTCACAACTTGTTGCTACAGAGTATAATAATTTTGTTCACCTAAAACTAATCGAGTTAGATATAGGGTTATATATATATAAATGATCAGGATGAAGAGACGAGTTGAAATCCGGGTGACTATCTGTCCGTCCGTGCAAGCTGTAACTTGAGTAAAAATTGAGATATCTTCATGAAACTTGGTAGACATGTTTCTTGGTACCGTGAGACGGTTGGTATTGCAGATGGGCGTAATCGGACCACAGCCACGCCCACAAAACGCCATTAATCAAAAACAAATAAAAAATACAATACTGTTATTTGGTACAAAGGATCACATTAGGTAGAGGCATCTGCAGTTTAAATTTTTTTTTAAAGAAGTTTAATGTGCATATCTCCTAAACCGCTAAAGCTACAATAACCAAATACACTGGGAGCAAATGTTTTTAGCACCTCTATTGACGATGTGACAAATCGGGTGACAAGCCCGCCCACTCCCCATATAACGGTACTGTTAAAAAATACTAAAAGCGCGTTAACCAAGCACTAAGCACGCCAGAGATATTAAATTTTATCTCTGGGATGGTATGAGATGACTTTATAGGAACCGCGATCAAATTAGTCAGTAGGCGTGGCACCGCCCACTTTTAGGTGAAACCCATATCTTGGGATCTGCTTTACCGATTTCAACCACATTCGGTGCATAACGTTCTTTTTATATTTCTATATTGTAGTGCCAAAATGGGCTAAATCGGACTACAACCACGCGTATTTCCCATATAACACCATTTTCAATTCCATCTGATTCATTCACTTTTCACTATGCATATCACTTTCCACTATGCATATCAAGCAACAATGATTATATCAGGGTAAAACTTTGCGTGAATAATGCGTTTAAAGTATGCCACCTTGTGACCAAAAATGTCTAAATCGAACCAAAACTGTTCAAGCCATTAAGTACTAAATATGTGGACCCCAGTGCCTATAGTTGACCTTCTACCGAAAATATCTGTCAATCCACAAAGAAATCTCAAACGAGTATACCATTTGACTTTGCGAGAGTATAAAATGTTCGGTTACATCCGAACTTAGCCCTTCCTTACTTGTTTATATTGTATTTATTTTGTGCGTGTACTTGGATATAGTAATCAGGCCAACATTATGCTCTAGATTCGAGAGAACTTTTGTGATTTAAACCTGAACATCAGAGTCCATTCCATTTACGAAGCCACAACCTAAAATAATAGAAAATGTTCTTCATAAGTAATATTAATATAATATATGTATATATGTTATTATAAATTTTGGATCAAAATATAAGCAATTTTTAATTGAAAAATTAACACTATTATATATTAGATATGTATATGTTTAATTAAAATACATATATACATAAGTACATCTTACAACTAATATTATTTAAAATATTTATTGTTATTATTACGGCCTAGGTTACAATTTTTTCAGTTTATTCCATTCGGAAATTCGGTAAAATATTTAAAACCTTTATAAACTAGATTTTGCTTATCTATTTCTGTTCTTAATAATGGTAACTCCGACGAACTAAAATATTCCGGTACATTACCACATCTTATGTTAAATATCATTTTCATGGTGTGATAACATATTATTTGTTTTATACTTAACAAGTTTAATTTTGAAAGCATTTCACATATAAGTGCATCTATCATTTCTTTTAAAATTAAGCCATACATATGTCTATTTTTGAGTTCGGTTTTATGAACAAAATCGATGGACAATAAATGAAGTGCTATTCAATCAGTGTTTTGTAAACTATTTTCTTAAACCGTTACATATTTACAAGATCTTTTCGCTAATCCAATTTGTTTTGCTATCTTTTGTATAGTAAACTCTTTATTTACAACTTAATCTACAATAAAATGTACATCTAAAACTAACGTAACCTATATCTACCTTACTAAGTTACACTTAATTTTTAATTTATATTTAAGTTGCTTATTTCTATTGTGACTTAATGCTATAAATTGGTTTAAATATAAAATAATTTGCTCCTTTGGCCTTTCTGGAAGAACATTTGGAAAAAGTATTAGCAATACTATGATAAATTTAGTACGAGTATGTGTAATTTTATAAAGCTCACCAAAAATTACATCATTGCATTTTAGTTTCAAAAGCGCCAATTTTCATCTACTTGTAGTTCGCCATTAAATCGCCCGAAAACATATAATGAAGGGCACCGTCCACATTAGCTTTATGGCCCTTTGCCTTTACCAGTAGCCGCATATACAAATGAAAAGAAATAACTATTAATATAATCATAAATAGTAGATTTACTTTTACAAGTGCGTTTCCGCAGCCAGTAGTTTTCTGCCGATGACATGGGAATTTTGGATGAAAGCTCCAAATACTCTTCATCCTCCATGTCACCAGTGATGCGGCTAAGGAACTTCTGGCTTCTGGCCGTCAGCACTTTGCATTCACGCAAAAGTTTGCCTTGGGCCTGAACCTCAGCTCTGGCATCTGAAATAACAAAAACTTTAGTATACCGAAAGTAAGGAGAGGTTTGTAAAAGCAAAATTGCCTTTTCGGCAAGGAACTTTTCAATAACGGTGAGCCGCGAGTTAATTTTTAGGACGGCATCCGTAATGAACTTCTGACCATCACGCCTTAATGTCCTTTAACAATTTTAGAAATATATAAATCTATATAAATTTTATGTATAAAAATATTATATTTCAAAACATTTGCAATATATACCTTCGTGGTTGTTTGACGAAGTTTCCGAATTACCGGGACAAAGCGTAAGGGGATCGCATGTCATGCTAAATCGGCGCTTATGAAATATTGTCTCTGAAAAAGCTATATTATAATTTATAATTACAAATTTAATACAATTGATTACCTTCCAGAACGGTAGAGACTTCAGCATACTCATTTTCTGATGTGGGATCGAAAATATCAACTTCCATGTTAAATCTAACAAAACTGTTGAATAAACATCATTAAAAAGATGATGTAAATAGGGGTATTAATAAATACTTATTATCATACGACATACAAAACTACTAAAATTTAACTCATTTCTACTTATTAGTACTTCATTTTCTGACAAGCTACCTAATATAATACCTAAATCGTCATTAGAATCTATTGGTTCTGCAAAATATGGATTCAGATCAATATATCGGACTCAACTTGTTCACTAAAGAATTTTATAGGCCCCGTTTTTTCGTTGAAGCAATAGCTGTATTTATCTTTCTTATAATTCATAGTTTTTTGGAAAGTTTATTGCAATCAACGAAATTTGTTTGTTTTAATATCTATTTTTAATTTTTGCAAATTTTTGTCCGGGTTTCTAGTTAATTTTTTTTCTAACGTTGCATATAATATTCTAACTTATAGGCGGAAAAATTATCTAAAGGGAAGTACCGCTTGACACAATCACTTAAATATGGCTAAATCAGCCTACATTGCCCCGAAAACCTTACACACTAACACACCTCCCTCATCAACAAACACAATCTACATCGCACATCACCTCACGCAACATACACCTCATACAACGACACCACCATCCAGGATAACCCAACACACCTACCAACCATCAACAAAACCATAGACATGTGAAGCGGCCGACCTCTTTTTCGTATCTCGCTCACAAAGAACACACCGTCATCCTTTTCATTTCCGTTATCGGTCGAGTACCTGAAGTTATCGTATATCTGCGGAACTGATCGGGTTAATTTTATTTTCCTTTTATATAATATAATTTATATATATATAATTTATATTTAAAATATTTATATATTTTTGCGCTGCGTCGCAAGTGATTTGAATAAAATTGTTGTGTTATAAAACAAAAAATATTTATATATTTTTGCGCTGCGTCACAAGTGATTTGAATAAAATTGTTGCGTTTAAACCAAAACAGAGTGGTGAGTGAATTCATTCCAAAACGTTGGAGCAAAAAGATACATGGTCCTTCGAGCCTAAAAGAAAAGGACTATAGATTTACAAAAAAAAGAATATATATATATATATATATATATGTATATACAAAAAGTCAAACCAAATTGCAGTAAAACAGTGAAAAACAAAACAAAGCTACCTAAAGTGACGAACAAGTGCAGTGCATTGGTAAAACACAAAACAACAAAAAAACATCCAAAGGGCTGTGAAGTGTACTAAACATATGTATATACAAAAACTTATATACATATATACATATGTACACTGTGTTTTCCTTGCAAAAAGAAAAAAAAGAAAACCCATATGTGCATATTTACAACAAAAATATAATATAGACTTAAAAGTGGTGTGACGAGAAACAAAAATAATAAAAAAAAAACTGAAACTACATATTAATTTACATTTAAATAACAACAAACACAAAACGGGCGCGAAAATTATCCAATATTCATAGTGGACGCGATCCTAACAAAAAAATTTAATCTTATATAAAAACAAGAAAAACGTTAACTTCGGTTGCGCCGAAGCTATAATACCCTTCACAAAAACAAAGGCCCCTTACAAGAACTTGATTCCGAACGTTCAATTTGTATGGCAGCTATATGATATAGTGGTCTGATCTGACCAATTTCTGTGGAGAATAATTTGTTGTTGTTGTAAAAAAATGTTCCATGCAAGCACTTTACTCCGATCGTGCAGTTAATATGGCAGCTATATGCTATAGTCATCCGATCCATACAATTTCTTCGGAGATTAGATTAATGCTTCAAATAATACCACATGCCAAATTTCGTGAAGATACCTCGTCAAATGAAAGAGTTTTCCATAAAAGCACTTCATTCCGATTGTTCAGTTTGTATGACAGCTATATGCTATAGTCATCCGATCTGAATAATTTCTTCGGAGATTACATTGTGGCCTTAACTAATAATCCGTGCCAAATTTCGTGAAGATACCTCGTCAAATGAAAGAGTTTCCCATACAAACACTTGATTCCGATTGTTCAGTTTGTATGGCAGCTATATGCTATAGTGGTCCGATATCGGCCGTTCCGACAAATGAGCAGCTTCTTGGGGAGAAAAAGAAGTGTTCAAAATTTCAGATCGATATCTCAAAAACTGAGGGACTAGTTCGCGTATATACAGACGGACAGACGGACGGACAGACAGACGGACGGACAGACAGACAGACAGACGGACATGGCTAAATCAACTCAGCTCGCCACGGTGATCATTTATATATATACTTTATATGGTCTCCGACGTTTCCTTCTGGGTATTACAAACTTCGTGGCAAAATTAATATACCCTGTTCAGGGTATAATAACACATACGGGCGTGGACTAACAAAAAGAAAAACACAAAAGTAACACCTAGCACACACAAAATCAAAAGCAACAAAGGACAGTAATTGGAAAGAAACACAGAAGCACACGTAGACGTACATACACGTAACTATATACACGTAACTATGCGCCTGGAATAGATGGTATACCAAATAGATCCCTAAAAGAAGCCATGACTCTGAGACCCAGTTTGTTCGTTAAAATGTACAATGCGTGTATACTGGAAGGCGTGTTTCCCGACCCGTGGAAGGTGCAGCGTCTGGTTCTACTTCCAAAACCGAAAAAGCCACCTGAAGAACCTTCATCATATCGACCTCTGTGCATGCTCGACACGATTGGTAAAGTGTACGAAAGCATAGTAAGAAACCGCTTGGAGTTAGCAATCCAAAAAGCCGGCGGATTATCAGAGAGACAATACGGCTTTATAAAAAAGAGGTCCACTATTGACGCACTAAGTGAAGTCGTTGATATTGCGAAATGTGCAATAAGTGGCAAAAGATGGAAAGGTGGCACCAAAGAATATTGCGCGCTAATTACCCTGGATGTGAAGAATGCATTCAATTCTGCGAAATGGGCAAATATCATCAAGGCCCTGTACGAAATACGCGCTCCCCAATACCTTATAAATATTATTATGAGTTATTTTGAGAACAGAAGGCTGCTTTTCGACACAGATGAGGGTACCAAGAGCTACTCTATCTCGAGTGGAGTACCACAAGGTTCGGTCTTAGGCCCCCTTCTTTGGAACCTGATGTACGACGGGGTGCTAAGACTACATCAACAACAATCCGTGAAACTAATTGCCTATGCGGATGACCTCATAGTGGTAACAGTAGCGAAACATCTAGATGACCTCCGTGTCAAATGCAATGATTGCATAAATGGTATACGACGGTGGTTCGCAACCATGAGTCTAGAGTTGGCTGAGCAGAAAACAGAGGTATTGCTCATTAGCTCCAGGAAAATTGAAGAAAAACTATCGCTCACCATAGGAGAATGTCAGATAACTTCACAGCCACAGCTAAAGTATCTTGGCGTTATATTGGACTCAAGGCTAAAATTTAAAGAGCACTTGGAAAACACGACGAGTAAAGCAAATAAAATCTATAATTCTTTATCTAGAATGATGGCAAATAGAGGCTGTGTGCGTTCCAGCCGACGATTTCTAATAGCTAAGGCAATGAGATCCGTTATACTGTATGCGGCTCCAATATGGATCCAGGCGCTAGACACAAAATCATATGCTAAACCAATAATCACAGTGCATAGGCTTTCTGCAATACGCGTGATAAGTGCTTTCCGAACCGTATCAACCGACGCTGCGGAAGTATTAGCCAGTATGGTGCCCATCGACATCCAAGGAAATGAATTCGCGCGCTTATACCAGCTATCGGATATCTCTACAGCAACAAAAAGAGAGGAAAGAACCAAGAGCATTACGCTGTGGCAGCAACGGTGGCAAACCTCATCCAAAGGACGGTGGACTCACAGACTGATACCAGACATCAGACCGTGGATAGATAGACAGCATGGGGACCTGGATTTCCACCTGACCCAAATGCTAAGTGGACATGGGTGCTTTAGAAGCTACCTTTACAAATTTCGTCATGACTACAGTCCGTACTGTCCGGCGTGTACAGAATGTATTGAAGACTCTGAACATGTTTTTTACCATTGCCCTCGGTTCTCCAGTATAAGAGAAAATCTGAAAACCACACTTGGCGGTAGTTTCTCGGTGGAAAATTTGACAGCACTTATGTGTGAGTCCTCTATTAAATGGAAAGCAGTCAGCGAAGCGTCAGCTGTGATAATGACAAGATTGAGACACTTACAACAGATTAGGAGTCAGTTAGTCCGTACCGTAGAGGAGACTTAAATGTCTTCTTCTCTCCCATTAAGTAATACTTTGTCCAGTGGTTCCGTGGGAGAGATTTGGGTTAGGAGTAGGTTAGGTTTAGCGGATTAAAGTTCCGCACTTCGGCTTTCGATGCTTCCCCCTACTATAAAAAAAAAAAAAAAAAAAAAAAAAAAATACACGTAACTATATACACGCAATTACATATATTCCCCAAAAGCCCTGGAGGAAATCAAAGTCAGTCATATTTATGCACTTACGTAGTATGTATATTTATTGCGAATTACAGTTTATATTTTGAACAAAAGAAAACTGTATTAAAAAAAAAACAGTAAAATATTTTGGTTGGTTTAACTTACCGGTTTAAATTGCGGGTTCAAATTATGAAAAACCGTTTATTGTAATATATACATGTGTACATTCATACACATACATATATACGATAGATATATATATGTATATTAGGTAAAGTAAAAAGTTCGTTCGGTTTTTTATTGATTTTTCAAAAGATGATAACTTTGTGTACATTTGTCCGATTTAAGTCAAATAAGCGCCGTTTTGTTCGTAAACTTGTTGCCAACGAGATGCCAACTTCATTATACCCCTCTCGTAGAAGACTGCGCCCCTATTGCCAAAAAACTCGGAGAGCCAATTTTCACAGGCCTCTCTTGAGGCGAACTTCTCACCATTAAGCGCGTTCGCCACGGACAGGAAAAGATGGTAATCACTTGGTGCCAGGTCCGGACTATAAGGTTGGTGCATTAGAACCTCCCATCCGAGCTCCAGGAGCTTCTGTCGAGTTACCAAAGACGTGTGTGGCCTGGCGTTGTCCTGATGGAACACAATTCGGCCTCTGTTGATCAAAGATGGCCTCTTCTGGATGAGTGCTGCCTTCAAGCGGTCCAGTTGTTGGCAGTAGAGGGCCGAATTGAGCGTTTGGCCATAGGGGAGCAGCTCGCAGTAGATGATTCCTTGCCCATCCCACCAAACACACAGCAAAACCTTCCTGGCCGTCAATCAGGTCTTGGCCACCATCTGGGCCGCTTCCCCGAGCTTTGACCACGACCGTTTGCGCTCGATATTGTCGTAAGTGCCCCTTTTTTCATCGCCAGTCACAATCCGCTTCAGAAACGGGTCGATTTTGTTGCGATTCTGCAGCGATTTGCAGATGGAAATTCGGTCCATCATGTTTTTTGCGTTAGTTCGTGTGACACCCAAACATCGAGCTCCTTTTTGAATCCAAATAAGTGCTCACGTGACGGTCTGTTTCCACTATTTCCATGATTTTATCGCAATTTTCGACGACAGGCCTCCCGACGCGTGGTACATCTTTGACATCGAAATTACCGGAACAGAACCTAGCAAATCACTTTTGTGCTACACGTTGGTTTACAGTATCGGGCATATAAACTAAATTAATGTTTTCAGCGCTCACAACGAACTGAGTACATCAATCGAAAAACTGTCAAAGACAAACTTTTAGCGCGAATAAACACGTTTTCAGCGCCGTATAGTGACATGATGCGACACGTAACACTAGTACTATGGACAATAACGCCATCTCTTAGATAAAAACCGAACGAACTTTTTACTTGACCTAATATATTATATAATAATTGACTGCCTGTACATGCTTACCTTCGTGTATTCAAACACAACTTAAAAAACACAATATACAAAAACACAAAAAATTTAAGTATTTAAATACTTACAATATTTTCCGGCAATACCCCTTACAATTAATTGAGCAGTAAGCAGGATTGCGTCAGTTTAAAAACTCTCGTACCCTGCGTCTGCAAGGCCTGAGCTCCTTGTTCTACCAAGATTGCTGCGTTTTTGGCAGCGAAGGGAAAGCGAAATAAGAAATTTTATTAAGAACATTCGTGAATACTTCAAGCTCTTCATGTCAGTTAAATGCGCAGTTTGTGATTCTGGGATTTCTCCTAACCTCTTGTCTGATATTTGTTTCAGGTGTAATGGAGAATTGATGGTTAGAGAACGACGGTGTGCTTAGCACTCTTCAATTCTCTTCCATTGCATCTCTACTGGTATATAGCGTTATGTCTAGGACGTTTATGGAAGCGGGACCTATATAGGCAGGTTCCCCACTTCGATTGGCTGCCTCTAGACTACTACTAATAAAATAAAATAAAGTAGAGCGTCATCTATTTGGTTAACTTTGCTGCTACCCAAATAATG
Source organism: Bactrocera oleae (assembly GCF_042242935.1). Taxonomy (NCBI): domain Eukaryota; kingdom Metazoa; phylum Arthropoda; class Insecta; order Diptera; family Tephritidae; genus Bactrocera; species Bactrocera oleae. The sequence goes on along the minus strand of NC_091537.1, from coordinate 54,948,808 downwards.
TGATCGTGTGGCATATAGTAGGATGTATAGGCTCATTCATGACGTCCTTTATCGCCACAACCGATAAGTCATCTGTGGAAAGACTGAAGCCAATATGGAAAATAGATAGCCAAAAATAGATTTATGTTCACCAATATCACCGTTATTATTATGTTAATCAAGCTCGGGATATACGTTGTGTAATTTGGTGATTTTAACCCAGCGACCACGTTGCCCTATGTTATCCAAGGAGGCGACCTTACTTTTGTGAAGGTTTATCTGGAGCATCCTCAGCTGCCAGTTTTGGACCCACAGGATGATCAATACTAGGTTTACCACTTGAGGTATGATCCCGTTTGCCGATGGAATGCTGCTGCGGCCCATTACCTTCAGTTTCGCGTTTTCCACAGGCTCGGAAGGGTTTCAATAGCTTATATCACCCATGTCAGCGACGGGTCATTCTTGCATTTAAGGATTTTGACTACTCTTACCTAACCTGGCATTGCGCGTTTGTCGTGGAGCCCATCCTCGAGAAGAGGGCTCCCAATAGCTTCATTTCGACTATGATCCACCGCTAATGTGACGTCTGCCCCAGAGGATAACTGAGGTAGCTAAGCGTCTCGATCAAAATGTCATAGGTTGGCTGCCGTCGCTGCTTTGGACGTCGTTGGCTTGTTGTCGGCGTGCTTGACGTTTAGCTTATCGATTACGTCCTTACAATATCTTTTTTTCAAAGGTGCCTTCGGTTGACCGTCTTTCGAACGCTGCCTCTTTTCAGCGATATGCTCTTCAAAACCATTCGCAAACGCTGGATCCGAGGCACTATTTAAAATATATGATGAATTAAATAATTATAAACACCTAATCATTAGTTTTTTTACATTTTATTTCAATGTTTGTTCAATTTTCCATTATGGTTCATGATTGTGATTTATCTTTTTATACAGCATATTTTTCTTAAATCTTAAAACTATTCACTAAGATTGTAATTAAACACATACCATGTTTATGCTTCATTTCTACTCGGTTATATTCTACACGGGTAAGTTCAACCCACATGCATAATTAATAAAAGAATATACACATATTACAAGTTGAACGTCAAATCAACTGTTTTTTTGTGCCGGTGTACATTGTTGCGATTAATTGCCTTAAAAGTTTGAAATTTGTTTATTGATTTGATAAATTAAACATAAATATTTTATCCATCGGCATTTGCTGCTTCTTTTGCATATATTTAAAGAAAATTCTTAACCATTCCACTTGTGTTTCCATTCAGAAGACATTAAACAGCTGATTTGCATTTAAGCTGAAAACAAGTCTCCCGTATTACTATTTTTTGCCAAAAATATATATATTTACTAAAAATTTTACCCAAATTTATCAAATTGTGATGTGTGATCAAAGTGAATCAAATAAATGTAAAATAAGTGTACCACTATCATATGTAGCTACTGTTTGTTAATATTAAAAACATTTCGAAATAAAAAGGTTTCGCGTGGCAGCCCTCAGATTAACTCCATTCAGAATTCACTTCAAGTAAAATAATTGTCGTTTATGCTTATAGGCTTTACCCGTCTAGAATATAACCGAGTAGAAATGAAGCATAGCATGGTAACATTCAGTTTTCCATATCGCCGTAGAACTTACTTAATTTGCGCTTAATCTTTAAGCTAACTTCCTATTTTTATACTTTCGCAATGTGGTATGAGAGTGTAATAGTTTTGTTCACCTAACGGTTGTTTATATTAACCGGGATAGACATAAAACTATTATAAGCGATAAGTAAAAATTAAGATATCTCTATGAAACTTGTACACGTGTTCATCATTCAATAATTGCCTAGCCTGACATCTTTGGCAACTTGCAACTAAATTTCCCGCATATTCCATAGGAAGCTACCTCCAAATATGTTGGAATCTTTTGTTGGCGTTAAATGTTTTCATGATATTTTGGCTTTGATTAACGCCCAAACATTCTCTTTTGAATTGGCGTCTGGCGACTGTGATGGCCAATCTAAGTCAACAATATTGGTTTCTCGTTTCCATTGAGTAAAGAGTGTCCTATGTTTCGGCATTGTCCTCTGTCACTATCCACTGATGGTTATTTTGGTCGTAGAGCATTTCAGCAGACTTCAATAAACCTTTTTTATACTCCATTCTTCATTATGGTCAGACCATGTGTACGATCGAAAAAATTTACCGAATTGTAAGCGTCAGTGATCACAATTGAACTTTTAATTAATTTGCAAAAAAAGAAAAACAGTTTTCCTCGAATTGATCCCGCAAAGGAAAAGGTTTTTTTTGAACGCACTGGTATATGTTATCAATTCAGACCTTCCCGTGTCCTCAACATTATTTATATTTTATTATAATTAAGTGGATATGCTTTTTGTACATGTAATGTGATTTACCCCTAGGAGCGTCGCGAATTGCGAGAGTATAAAATTTTCGGTTAAACCCGAACTTAGCCCTTCTTTACTTGACATTAAATGAATTTATTTACAACAGATTTTATTAGTTTGCTATTAGTGTCCAGTGAGTATAAAATTAATGTATATATGTACAAATAAGTTGCTCTAAGCAAATTAAGTAATTAAATACAAAAATTCCAGGCGTTATCGTTTCCGGAATAGTAAAACTCAGAATTTATGTTGCTTTGAAAAGTAGCGTGCTGATACTGTGTCTGATGATTTTCAATATTTTTTTCATAAGAGTTCGTGTTTTGATATTCTTCAATAAAATCCAAATGCAAATCTCTAGAAACATTAGGTAGCTGAATTTGTTGCATCGAAACAGGTTCAAATACTGTATTATATATTTCAGTTGTTTGAGCGGCGAAGTATGCAACTGCTAATTCTTGGCGTTGGTTACTAGCCAGAGTTAAAGAGCTAGAGGAGGCTGAACATGGTACAAAGCAGGGATAATAATAATCATCTGAATTGTAGCCGGAACTAGAAGTAACACTGGATGTGTCATCATAGTTTTCATTGATTCGGCACGGTTCATGATAAAGTGGAGTATGAAATTGTGTTTCGCTTGTAGAATTTGACTCCATTATTTTAGATTTCTTTGCCATATTTTGTATTTGCTGACTTTGCATAGAAGGAGAGTAATAAAGGGAAACTGAAGATGTCATAGCAGATGACGGTGCACGATTTTCGAGCATTGTAAAAGTATTTTCATGTCTGTTAACATTGGAAGGCGCGGTCATTTGGTTTAAATTCGAATTATCCGCTAATGTTGTTGCATTTAAACACAAATTTGAGGGCATGAAAGATGTGGTTTCTGTAGGTAAAAGTTTAGACAGTTCCATATTTTCTTGCTTTTGAGTAAAGGGTACCACATTGTGACTGTTTTCATAGATATTACAATAATTCGTTATGTTCCTTTGTTCTTCTATTTTATGTAAGCTGCACTGTGGGTTCATAAAGTAGTTGTTAGTACTGCGGTGTTTATTATTGCGAGAAATTTTTCGATGTGTAAGCATAGTAGATGTATTGCGAATACGTCGGCTATTACCGAAAAGACGTCGTGCTTCAGTTGACCCCTTGGCTTCGGGCTTTGGATGGTCATGTGTCCCTTTTGCTTGAAAAAATATAACATTATTGGCTCGGCGCCAAAAATGGGTTACCGGATAACCACAATGGCCTTTACAAGGTTGTATTTCCAAACGTCCTGAGCAATTTCTGAAAAAAAATTTAGTTAAAACATTTTTATTAGTAGGAGTTTTAAGAAAACAGCTTAATTTATAATCAACTATAGCGTATCAAACCAGTTTGGTAACTTAGCATGTGTTACAACATAAAAGTGCGTACATATATAGATAAATATATAACAATATTTATGGCCTACTTAAGAATATATGTATATGAATTATACACTAGATTTATTCAACATTAGTTAGGAAATAAACTTATATATGGTAGAGCAATACCTATAGCTATTTTTGAAAAAGCATTTTAGTTTTTTAAATCTCTAAAAATCGAGCGTCGTAAAAATTATAAAATTATTGATTATTTTAATATGGTTTCCAAAAATAATAAACGTATTTTCACTTTGAGCATATGGGCGAAGTAAACGATAGCATACGAATGTCAAGAACATTGAAATCTGAAAAAAAACGAGGAATAAAAGTTATAACTAAATAAAACTTAGCAGCGATGTAATTGAATGATTATTGAATAGAAAATGATTGGTTTAATCGAGTGGATAGTCGAAAGTCAAAAATACCTGCAAAGCAATTTAGAGAGTGATGCATGAATATTATATATTATATTTATCGTCAGACCATTTGTATTTTGTACGCTACAAATCGGATATATATACTTGTATAGTGAGTATAGAGGATTGGTAAAGTAAGTTGAGATGACATTGTTAAAAATGGTATGTTCGTGATAGTGGATCTATCTTACTACCTGGTACCATACTGGAGGATACTGGATTAAACTCTAAGAGTACCTAAGAACCATTTCCATTTGAGAATTTAATTTGGGACTTGGTATCTAGCTTGCAGTTGGCGATTTCGATTTCATTAGGGTAATTTATTAAAAGTAGTGACTTCAAAATTAATTTCGTAATTCCAAATTTTGTAGTGATTAAAGATACTGACTTCCAAACCCCTTTCTTCCTCTTCTTGCTTTGCCTTTTATCGTGGTAATAAGCAAATTCGCATATCTACCATTCGAGATGCGAAAAAAGTATGGAAGTAAAAGAAGTGTTGAACATATGTTTCATATCAGCCACCCTACACGAAACTCTCAACCACGTAAAGGGCACGATATTTTCTTCCTCTCAAATGCAGCAATGTATCAGAGGAGGAAATAGAAATGAGCTCAGCTCTTAAAGTGCTGTGTCAGTGTTTAAATTCAATAAGTTTATTGGAGGTAAACCGCACCCCTTGCGGGTTTTGTTACTAACTTTTAACCTTAGTAAACTTTTGGTACGTTAATATATTCTTTCGCCAAGGCGTTGCAAGAATTGCCAGCTTCTTGTTCACCCGGCAAAACGTTGTAACCGTTCGTCTCTTGGTGTAAACTGTTTCTAACAACATACATCATGCTCTAAAAACTTGCAGGCAAATGAAATTATAAAAATTAAAACAAAAAACAAATGTTCAATGCGCGAAGCAATACAAATTCAGCTTTTGTATCCAGCAACTCATGTGCTTCAATAGCATCGAATTCATTATTAGTTTCAGGGAAAATATAGAAATAACAAACACAAACGTCGACTTTCCCACCACTATAAACAGCAACAGCATTATTCCCCTTAGCAACATTCAAAAAACAAATTCACCATAAATGCTGAAATATATCACTCAATTTACAAACATTCCTTTGCTCAAATATTAGTTAGAAACATCTCAACAACACCAACAACAAACTGAACGAATCTCTCTCTCCACTCCATAAATTCCGATATCTCACTTGAACTCACTGCCCGCAATAAAATCAACTCTAACCTCACGCCTAATAATAGCACACCTTTGTCTCAATACAAGTCATCCACTCAAATAACTTCACCATACTCCCAAACTAAAACACCATTCTCTCCGCCTTCTCAATTCCTATCCCCACCTTTCGAACCTCTCCCATCCCTTTCAAAAGTACTTTCGAACACTATTACACTCAACATCTAAACAACATTTACCTTCCTAAGGCATACAGTGGTTATTTTTCGAATTTAAATAACATCCAAACCAATTAGCAAGGCGTTTGTGTTTTAATAAAAACAAGTAAGGAAGAGCTAAGTTCGGATGTAACCGAACATTTTATACTCTCGCAAAGTTAAATGGTATATTCGTTTGAGACTTCTTTATATATTTTTATAATTAGAAGTAGGAACTGTTGTCTTAGTTATTTACTTTTCACTCACAGTGAAAATAATTAGAGCAATTTGTAAACTAAATTTACTCAAATTATGAGAAATCGTTCTTGTGCTTTTTGTATACGCTTATAATTGATTTTATAAAGAATGCATTACAACTGTATTGAGAAGTATGAAAAGAAATAGTTTTTGAACAATGAATAACATTTTTTATTTATTATATCGATATTATTATACATGTTTAGCTTAAAAATAATAAATATTAACAACTTTAAAAATGATATAATATTATTATATTAATTTGTATATAATTTTTGTAGAGATTCTTATACATATATCCAAATTATAATTCTTTTTTCCTTATACTATTTAATTTCTATCATATATTTATACAATAATGTCATATATAATAACAAATTACATATATAATATAAATTTTCTTAATTAGATTATTTACATATTTTTCTTAAAATTGTCTTAAAAACTACTGTCAAAATTCCTATACCATTCCAATTCGATTATATTTGTAAAAAAAAATGAAGAACTATTGCACTAAGTCTGAAAACTTTAGTTCGAAATAGAGACACAAATACTGTCATGATAGCTGTGTACTGTCTCAAAAGTAATTACATTTAAACAGGAAGGATCCATGTTTGAAAATGCCCAATCAATTTGTGTACTGGCAGGTGTAGTTGAATATTCTGCACCAAGCAGGGAACTAAAGTTTTTTTCTTGGAGCAGATTTCTTATTGCAGTCCCTGTAGACATTAAACAAATGTTAAAATCTCCAACAATTAGCACATTTTGATTGCCTAACTCAGAAGTAAGGACTTCCTGAACCTCCCGTTGTCTAATTATCTCTGTTAATTCAAAGTATTTAAATAACTCCCACAAAGGGGAACCAACTAAAGTGCTGTATGCATCATTGGGATTAGGAGAGAATATCCACCTATCTCCAACAGGTGAGAGTTGCTTCAAATCACCAAACACTATGAACGGTATACCACCGAAGGGGCTGTCTGTTTTGAAAATTTGTTTTGATCTCGCAACAACAGAGCTAAACATACGAGCACCTACAATCGATATTTCATCAATTATGATTAATTTTAAATCGATAAGTCTGGAATACAATGAATTAACTGTGTCGTTGCTAAGTGGTCTCAACTCTCTATTCAACTGATTAACAGGTAAAGAGAATACTGAATGAAGGGTCATTCCACCTATTCCGAATGCTGATTTACCCGTAGGTGCGCAAAGAAGAACTTTTAAGGAATTTGGATTGGATCCAGGTGTACAATTGACGCGATGGTTAAGAGCTTGATATATTGCAGATATCAAACGACTCTTTCCTACACCTGCACCGCCGCCAATGAAATCATAAAATGGGAGATTTATTTTTAGGTGGTGCATCAAATGTGTCAAATAGGTTCGTTGCTTAGTATTTTGAATTTTAACTAAAGAAAATAGTCCCTCAACTGGAATTCAAAGGGGTAGTTTAATAAGTCTAATATTGCAATCAGTGCCATTTTCTGTTGAATCTTCACCATGCAAGTCCAGCATATTTATATTTGGGTTTGTTTCTGGAAGTGCCAACACTCTGAACTCATTTTACACGATAGGTAGTTAATTTTGAGCACCTTCCTCTAAGTCTATTTCATTATACAGACTTTCTAAAACATTTTCAAGTTCCCTTTGCTCAAAAACATCATATTTTCCTTGATTTTCCTCAATTATAATACGATGTGTTATGCAAGTCTGCTCATTATCGTTTTCAATGAGATCTTGCTGTTCATTCCGCCAAGGATAGTAAAGCATTAACATTTCGCGGAAATACTCAACTCTGGCCAAATCTGGGTTAAACCTTCTATACCGAATAATACAAGATTTGGTACGTTTTTTCACAAAACCGGTACCGTCTTTAAGAGGCATGACAACCCCGCTTTCTGGTAAATTATCGTCTTCCCTCTCTTCTTCTTCATGATCACTATCTTGTGCTCTTCTACTAGATTTAAAATATTTATACCTGATCACTATCTTGTGCTCTTCTACTAGATTTAAAATATTTATACCTAGATGCAAAATCAGCTAAACAAAGAGTTTCTAACTGATCGGATCTTTGAACATAACGGTCTAAAATACCGGCTACGAATATTTCAGTCGAACCTGAAGGAAGGTTCTGAAGTTCCGCTCTAGGTTTTACCATTCGAACACGTTCCTCAGGTCGAGAGGTATTTATAAATATTTCTGCATTACTTGCTTCCGAAATATGGAGCCCAATGTAGCAATATACTGCTTCTTGTGCAGATATTTCTGTGCCTGATATTAATTTGTGACCTATATGTTTAAGTTTTTGCTTAATAGTATAATTTTCAGCATTTACCTCTGATATAGCTTCATTTAAGAGCCTAGAAATTCCCCTGTTAGACTTGTTAATATAATTAATTATATATGAACAGCAAGCATATGCATCCAGTATATATTGGATATCCATATTTGCTCTATGGAGTTCCAAAATCAGAGGATTATAAGCGTTTATAAAACGATCCTGTAATTTTCTTTTTGGAAAAATTTTGGGTTTTGTTAAACTTGACCTGCCAACAAATAGTCATCAAAAGACATATTTATTCTACTATCAGACAAGAAGTGTTCAAAATCCTTTAGAAATGTCTTCTGTAGTCATATTTAAATTTAAAACGTTTTGAATTTTGAAAAAGTTTTCCTTGTGTCTTTCTGAATTTTGACTTGTTTCTGTAAGAGGTAACAGTATTTGCGTTGAAGGCATTGGTGGATATGGTATACCAAAACGACAAAACTGTTGTCCTCTTATTTCCCTAGTACAAGACCGACTGTGGTTATGCTTTTGATAACTCAAATAATTTTCTAAGTGGCTGATCGAACCATCGGTAGAAATATAATTATCAATAAAACTAATGGCATCAGGGAATGTCTGAGGATCATGAAGGTTGATCCTGGGAGCATTATTAAGCCAATACATGCCATGTACATGCGGGGAACCTCTCTGTTGAAACTCCACTCTCCAGTAGAAATTTGTAACAAAATGCTCTCCAAAAATGCCCGCGTTATTTTTAAAAAGCTTAAGAACTTGTCGATAGCGGTAGTCAAAATATCTAGCACAAGTAACCGCGTCTGACCGAATTAAGCGATATCTATCTTGGGTTGTTAAACTGTTGGCTTCCTCTTTCGAAATATCTTTAGAATCAACAGTTTTAGAGAGGATGACCAAAAGCTCAACCCACTGAGATTCTGCAGCCGATAAAGTGATAAAGAAGGTTGGAAGCCCAAATTGGCGAATCATAGCGATTGCCTTTTTCTTCTCAGCTTCCCAGTGCGCAGGTGAGCATCTAACGCCTTTCAAAACCTTGTAACCATCATCGTGTTGAATCAAGTTTTGAACAAAGTTTTCGTTTAATAGATTTTGGGCCGGAACTCGGTTGCGACCTGAAAACTTTCTAAGGCAAATGAATGTACTATTCTTAATTTGTAGCAGTTCTAATTTTTTGTAATCATAGAACAACTTTGGAATGGTACACGCTCTTCTGTCAAAACGGCGAATTTCAGAACGTATTATCTTGCTATACGTTTGAGAGCATGTACGCTTCTGAAAACATATATTGTTCCAAATGACAACTCTTCTGAATTATTATCTTGAATTATGTCAATTGGTCTCTGTCCTTCACCTGGCGCTATAACTAAACGGTTATAGTCTAAGTTTTCTACAGGAATATTGCCCAAAAGAGTTTCTTGACCGCCTGGATTTAGCTCTGAAGGTAAAAGACCCGTGGGAATATTATTACCTGAGTGATTATCATGAGAAGTTTGTGCCGCATGAAAAGATTGAACCAATCGGGAATCCTCTGCAGATGCAACAAACGGAACTTCTTCTTGGTTATTAAATTCTGAAATCCAGTTTTCATTGATATGTATATTGTGCTCACGATACAGAGGGGTATTCACTAAGAACTGCAAAGCTTCCATAATCTTTGCGGGGCGTATGGTATCGATCATGTAATCATGATTGTATTCCAAACGCCTTATTAAGTGAATTTGCATAATATGAGCCTCATCAAAGGACCTTGGTAGAGATGTCACAATATTGTTAACAGAAATTGGTATATTAACAACAGCACCTTTGAGCAAACTCTGACCTTGATATCCTAACGGACGGATTGTCATAAAAGGCAATCTAGGCATTATGAGACGTTCTTCAATTGGGGTAAACCTTTCAAACAATCCGGTATTTCAGGAAAGTCTAGACCGTTAGCTAAATATATTTTTGGAACGTTCTTTTTAACAATCGCATTTTTGCAAGTAGCACAAAAACTGTAATTTCCATCTTCCGAAGGAAATTTTTGCATTAAAAAGAAGGCGGATGCAGCATTTGGGAGACCTAGCGCAATAGTTTCGAAATTTAATTTGCGAACTTGGTGTGAAAACCATAAGCCGCCGTAGCAAATACATATTTCAGTAGGGCCCTTATTTATATTTTGGAAATAAATGTTTTTGAAATCTGTTAAATTGCCACTATTATCAGTTTCTATAACATTATTTTCTCTCGTTAATCGGATTCGTTGGGACTGCCTTTGGTTTTCAATTTGTCTATTGAGTGGGTTATCTCTACGAAGACGAACTTGACCTAGTTTAAGACGTCTCTAATTCAAAATTTCTTCCCTCATACCCCTCCTACTAAGCTGTCCACGTTGTGTTTCTCTATCACGCTCCTCTCTCCTTATTTCAGGATTTCTTCTTGCATGTTCCCTTTGATCACGAATGCGCTCTAAATTCCTATACTCAGGATTTCTTGCGCGAAGTTCTCTATGATCCCTAGTGTTCCTTCTTTGTTCATCATAACGTATCTTAGGATTTTCTCGACGAGATTTATGACCTCGGGTATTTCTTATTTGCTCTTCAGAGCTAATTTGGGGATCTTGCCGCCTTGTTCTATGTTGAACAGTATTTGCAACTTGCTCAACAGATCGAACCTCGGGGTCTTCACGCCGAGACCTAAGACCTCGAGTATCTCTTATTTGCTCTTCAGAGCGAGTTTGCGGATCTTGCCGCCTTGTTCTATGTTCAACAGTATTTGCAATTTGCTCAACAGATCGAACCTCGGGGTCTTCACGCCGAGACCTATGACCTCGAGTATCTCTTATTTGCTCTTCAGAGCGAATTTGGGGAAAAAAATATTAATACTCACTGACCGACATATTCGGCATAAAACTGGTTAGAATAAAGAAAAGCATTATAAGTAGTATATGGAATTTGAGGGCAGTAGTATCCCGATTTTATTAATTTTTTCCAATACCACATACTACTAACATGCCACAGACTAATAAAATGCTCCTCCTGTTTCATTAAGGTCCAATCAAATGGAGTAAAGTCAGACGACTGTTCGAAAATCCTGATATTAGTTACATGGGGGTTGAGGAAAATTTTCACCCGATTTGATCTTGTTATGAGTAAAACACGCTCTCTCATTTTCATTGAGATAACTCACATATGCGGTATGAAGTCACGCGGAAGTTCAAAAATATTTATATTAGATTGATGATTTTGCCGATAAAACCATTTTTTCTGTCTTTTTTTTTAAGTCCTGTTTACTTTGGAACGCACCTTGTTTATGTTATTATAATATGTTTTGTGACGCGTTTCGATTGATAATAGGCAGCTTCAAGCATTTAATAAATAATTATCTAAATTGTCTTGGTAGAGGCAGTATACGTATGGTACACTAAATAATTAAAAATTGAATATGATAACTTGGTTTCAAAACTTTACAAGAAATTATTCTCTTATAAGTACTTTGAACTAAATAAAAAATATTATAGGGCTTGTATATGAAATAAATAGAATCGTTTATTTATAAACAAAAATTAAAACAATTCTAATATAATGATACGAAATGGTGAATTAATAATAAAATGGACATTAGTTTCGTCGTACCTCCTTTATTATAATTTTGTACAATTCTCCATTTTTTTGTTATCAAAATGGAATGGAAATGGTGTTAACGTTGGGCTGGAAAAACTTAGCATATCTAAAGTCGCTAAGAAGAGTTTAAATAGCTTCGGCCTTTTTTCTTTACGAGTCCAACAAGTGGTTTTCTCTACGTATTTGTACAAAATAACTTTGTAATTAAAAACAGTATAAAATTATTTGAAAATTTCCATTTTCAATTGATATGTTTCCGAATGTACGAATGTTCAAATACAACTGCTTTGTAGTATAATTCTTGTACTGATAATCATTTCCTTTTTAACAGGGAAGTTGGACTATTGCCACGCTAGTTAAGGAACGTTTACTTATCCTATACAAACAAACATCAAAACAACCTTGTCTCTGAATGAACAGAATGTATGAAAACAACACAAAAAAACCTTATCTAAGAACAATGCAAATGTATTTAAACAAACAATATGTTATATGTAAAGAAACTATCAACTAGTAATAAGTAAAACTAGTTAGTATAAATAGCAGTAAGACCTATGTAACAAGTTAGTCTTAAAAATATCAATAAAGAGTACACATTTCGGTGCAGCTCAAAAGTATATTTCTTTCGACTCATATCGTGTAAACGATATTAACTCGCTCACAAAATGCCGAATACTGAAATTTTTCAAAAAGGGGCGTGCTTTTGCCAGATCTTCATGTTGTGTGAAAATAAGTGAAATCCGAAATAACCGCGCCCACTCCCCATATCATAGTTATGTTGAAAACTGCAAGAAAATAAGATAACTGGTAAATAAATACGTCAGAAGCATAAAATTACAGCTAAGTTAGCACTAACGGTCGTCAAGGGAAGTGGTGTAAATATTGGACAATGGGCGTGGCACTCAAAGTGTATTTAAGATGCGCAATTTCACGTCCAAATATAGTCGAAATTGAACGATAACTTTTCAAGCCCCCAGACACCGAAAATGTGGACCTTATAACCTATGGCTGACTTTTTACTGAAAATATCGGTCCATCTTTGAGGTACTTTAATGAAACTCAGAGAGCATCTTTCTCTAGAAATAATACATATGCCTAAAATAGATAAAATCGGCTATATACTACCCTTCTATACTACTACTACCCCTAGCCCCATACACATAACTTAAAGAAAGATTTTCGAACTTCCGGATTCGTTTATACCCTATATAGTGGTTAATATCTGAGATATTTTAAAGAAATTAAGAGAGAATAGCTCCTTAATAACAGTGTGGCCTTGTGCCTAAATGGATAAAATCGGGCCAATAATAACTGTAGCCCCATATACCTAATATCCGAATTTCGAATTGCCGGTTGGATTTATAGTGTATGTATCCGTCAAAAAGTAAGATATCTTAGCAAAATTAAGTGAACGTATAATATTGGATATAATACTGCTTATTTCCGAAAATGTGTGCGTAATATTTATTGAAATTAAGTAGAGTTTTAAATTATGTGATTTTGTGTTGAATATGAATGGAATTGGTCTTGACATTGGCCTAAACATCGTATCCCAAATGTAATGACTTCCGATTATTCGCTTGACTTATTTAGAAGTATAGCTTCTAATGGGAGTTCGGAAAAGGCTGCGTTAAACGTTTAACACGCAGTGGTTAGGGTGTATGTGAGGATTAATCATTTCATATCTTATTTTAGCTATTATAATCCACTTGTAAATATTAGTAATATGAATACAGCGCCCGCTGAAAGTGAGAATTAAATTGAAAAAATTTGTTTGTCGAAAAAGAATAATTTGTGTTTGCCAAAAAGATTATGTTCCATTAACATTGATTTCCATACTTTCATGTTTCCAATTTGAAGTTCACTTTTCCCGGGGGGACTGTATGCACCCTGTTTTTATATACCGAATATATTAAATTTAGTCCCTTTGAATGAGTTTATATCACATACTTGTAGTACAAGTATGTATATATATCTCATTTTAGTTAATTAAGATAATTTTAATATAAATATTTTGGGTACTAAGTAAAATGTATTAATGAAACTAAGTGAGTCTACGACCATTAATATATATCATTTAATAAGATACTAAATTTGATTGTAATTTATTCAAGGTTTCGTAAAATAATTAATGTTGAGCTCTTACGTATAATTTTTATACTCTCGCAACCTATTGCTTATTTTGTTCACCTAACGGTTGTTTGTATCACCTAAAACTAATCGAGTTAGATATAGGGTTCTATATATATAAATGATCAGGATGAAGAGACGAGTTGAAATCCGGGTGACTGTCTGTCCGTCCGCGCAAGTTCTAACTTGAGTAAAAATTGAGATATTTTTATGAAACTTGGTAGACATGTTTCTTGGTACTTTTTAAAGTGGGCGTGGTCCCGCCCCTAATAGGTTTAATGTGCATATCTCCTAACCCGCTAATGATATAATAACAAAATTCACTGGAAGCAAATGTTTTTAGCACTTCTACTGATGGTGTGAAAATGGGTGAAATCGGGTGACAAGCCCGCCCACTTCCTATATAACGGTACTGTTAAAAAATACTAAAAGCGCGATAAACCAAGCACTAAACACGCCAGAGACATTAAATTTTATCTCTGGGATGGTATGAGATGACTTTATAGGAACCGCGTTCAAATTAGTCAGTGGGCGTGGCACCGCCCACTTTTAGGTGAAAACCCATATCTTGGGATCTGCTTAACCGATTTCAACCAAATTCGGTGCATAACGTTCTTTATATATTTCTATGTTATAGTGCGAAATCGGACTACAACCACGCCTATTTCCCATATAACACCATTTTCAATTCCATTTGATTCTTTCACTTTCCACTGTGCATATCAAGCAACAATGATTATATCGGGGTAAAACTCTGCGTGAATAATACGTTTAAAGTATGCCACCTTGTGACCCAAAATTGTCTAAATCGAACCAAAACTGTTCAAGCCCCTAAGTACTAAATATGTGAACCCCAGTGCCTGTAGTTGACCTTCTACCGAAAATATCAATCAATCCACAAAGAAATCTCAAACGAGTATACCATTTGACTTTGTGAGAGTATAAAATGTTCGGTTACATCCGATTTAGCCCTTCCTTACTTTTTTATTTCAAAGTTTAGCAACACCTAAAAGTTTTTCCCAGGCTTTGGATCTTTGCAAATTGTGAGAGTATAAAATGTCTCTCTTATATCTCAACTGCAACAACCCCGCTCAAATAGACATTCTATTAGGCAGCATTCTCATACCTCAGATAATACTCGAAGGTGTTGAAAAAATTTCAAACACACTATTGGCACAAAATACTATTTTCGATTGGATCTTAAGTGGACTACTTATGGAACCAGTTGTCCCTATGATAACTCAAGTTGAGGAAATCTCAAATAAATACCTTAATTCACAATAAAAGAAATTTAGAATTTAGAAGAACTTTTACAAAGCCACAACTACTAAATCAAATAATGGTCGGTATGTCGTCCGACTACCACTAAAACAACAATTTCCCAACACAATCGCCTTAGGTCACTCTCGCACCTCTGGAATACAGCAGTTTCAAGGTATGGAAAAAACTTACTTGCTTAAAACTTTTTACCTACATAAAAAAGGTTGGCTCAAACCAGACTATGATAGTGTATTGGAAGAATACTTTCACTTGGACCACATGGAGGAAGTAAGCGCAGGCGAAAAAATGATAAACGGCAAATACTACTCACTTACTTGCCACATCATGCAGTAGTAAAGCCAGATAAAAAAACAATTAAAGTAGGAGTTGTCTTCAATGCCTCAAGAGCCACTAGCTCGTGGAATTCCCTAAATGATATCCTTTTTGCGGGAATGTACGTACAAATACGTAAATACGTACAATGGAGACGTCTAAAAAATGTATAGACAAATAGTCGTACATAAAGACGATCAAGATTTTTAGCGAATTACTTTTCGAAAATCCACCAATAGCCCACTACGCGACTAAAAACAGTGACCTTCGGCGTTAACTGTGCCCCATTCTTAGCCATTCCAATACTCCACGAATTGGCAGAAAATACCAAGTCAGAATTTTCTCTGGCAACCCAGGTGTTAAAAACACAAACGTATGTAGACGATATCCTGTCTGGAAGTCACAGTCTTCCACAAGCATGCGAGTCACTATAAAAAGTGGTAAAAATTTGTTAGATACTAATACCCTTATATTCAAAAAGGAAAGTATAACAAAACATACAACAGTTTTCAAACACTACAGAGTCAATATCTGCATTAGCCGCCATAACAAAACGACAAATTCTATCATCCGTGGCAAAACTTTTCGACCCCGCAGGATGGCTTTTGCCAATTATGATACAATCCTAATGCGAGAATTATGGCTAGATGGAAACGACTGGGACTAACAAGTAAAACAACTTCGTTTAGAAAAATGGTCCCAATTTACGAGCAATCTAAATGATACCTCACAGATACAAACCCCTCGATGGGTAAATTATGCCTCAGAACACAAAGTCGAACTACACGGCTTCTGTGACGCCTCTGCAAAAGCATATTGCGTCACTATATACGTTCGCACACAAAGCGATATTGCGACCACAAGCCACTTACTAGTAGCAAAAGCAAAAATGGCTCCTTAAAATACAATAAGTCATCCACGATTTGACCTATGTGGAGTGCTACTACTAGCCAAACTAGTGTTCATCGTACAAACACTGCACTGCAACACGCATCCGCAGCACAAACAGACCGCAGCAAGTCAACCGTGTGGCACTACGCCGAAGAACGGTACCCTGTCCTGAGTCCCGTCCATGGCGTCAGGGAAACGCAGATGGCTAAATGAGTTAAGCTTCCCGCCCTGAAGAACTCAATTACACTGCACAACACACCACTCACAAGACAACACTGGCACTCACACCACACCTGGAAACAACAGTACACCACACACTAATGCAACACTACTGGAAGCAGCCGCATACACACAAACACAGTAGGATGTCTTCACAGCCCAACGAACAAAACATCTGTCCTCGAAATGGACAGGCCCCTTTTTTATATCGACTACTACTACGCATAGTGATTGCGATACGTAAGTGGTAGTGTTAACAAAAAGAATGACATAAGAATTCTAGTAGGAGTGCTAATAGGACACTGTCTAAATGGCAGACATATCAGTGGACTTGGAACACCCAACAATGACTATTGTAGATGCTGTCACTATATACTATGGAGCATATTCTATGTGAATACTTTGTGTAAAAAAGGAATCGCAACTATGGGGTTAGGAGCTTTAAGACGGTGTCTCAGATGTTGCACAAAAAAAATCTTATGTATTAATGAACTTCATCAGGGTCACAGAGTGGTTCAGAGAGGACATAGTAGAGTGAGGGGATTTCAGTCCCGGTGGTTACACAATGGGCCTCTTTAAGGCCTAAGTGCCTTGTCAGACATTTACTCTAGCTAGCTAGTAAAACTAAGCGTCCAACTAATCCATCGTTGTTTTATTGCAATTTAAAGTTGTAACCTCTAAAAAAACATGCATTATATAAATGATCAGGAGAAAAAATCAGAAGAAACAAAGTTGAAATCCGCGGGACTGTCTGTCCGTCCGTCCGTCCATCTGTGCAAGCTGTAACTTGAGTAAAATTGAGATACCTCTATGAAACTTGGTACACATATTTCTTGGTACTGGTTGGTATTGCAGATGGGCGTAATCGGACCACTGCCACGCCCACAAAACGCCATTAATCAAGACCAAATAAATTGCCATAACTAAGCTTCACAAAAAGATACAATACTGTTATTTGGTACACAGGATCATATTGAAGAGGGCATCTACAGTTTAAATTTTTTTTTTAAAGTGGGGGTAGTCGTTCCCCCCTAATACATTTAATGTGCATATCTCCCAAAGCTATAACAACACAATTCACTCAGAACAAATGTTTTTAGCATCTCTATCCATGGTATGAAAATGGATAAAATCGGGTAGCAACCCCGCCCATTCCTTATATAACGGTACTGTTAAAAACTACCAAAAGCGCGATAAATCAAGCACTAAACACGCCAGAGACATTAAATTTTATCTCTGGGATAGTATGAGATGATTTTATAGGAACCGCGTTCAAAATTACAGTGGGCATGGCACCGCCCACTTTTAAGTGAAAACCCATGTCTTGGGATCTACTTAACCGATTTCAACCAAATTCGGTACATAATATTCCTCTTATATTTGTAAGTTATAGTGCGAAAATGGGGGAAATCGGATTACAACCACGCCTATTTCCTATATAACACCATTTTAAATTCCATCTGATTTTTTCGCTTTCCACTATGCAAATTAAGCAACAATGATTGTATTGGGGTAAAACTTTGCGTGAATAATGCGTTTACATGCCACCTTTTAACCAGGTACTTTAGTGCCCCTAGGTACTAAATATATGGACTCCGATACCAATAGTTGACTTTTTACCGAAAATATCGGTCAATGTGTAAAATATATAATTGCAATTCATATATTAAAATAAATAAATGAAACTCGCGATAATAGTATGATTTTGTGTGTCAAAAACGGATTGAATCGGGTCAATAGTTCTTATAGACCTCATATACCTAATATAAACATTTTTAACTTTCGCGTGACTTTATACTTCATATATCGGCCAATATATGAGTTATCTCAATGAAAATGAGAGAGCGTGTTTTACTCTTAACAGGGTATCTTTTTGCCTTAAATGGATCAAATCGAGTGAAAATTTTACCTAGCCCCCATGTAACTAATATCAGGATTTTCAAACATTCGTCTGACTTTACTGGTGATGGTATATGACTTTTGTTTGGTGATGGTATATGAGGAACCTTAATAAAACAGTGGGAGCATTTTATTAGTCTGTGGCATGTTAGTAGTATGTGATATTGGCAAAAATTGATAAAATCGGATTAATGCTACCCTCAACTTCCATATACTACTTATAATGTTTTACGTTATTCTAACTAGTTTTATGCCGAATATGTCGGTCAGTGAGTATTAATATTTTTTTTATATGTAATATAAAATTGCTTCACAATATGTCAGAAGCATAAAATTACAGCTAAGTTAGCACTAACGGTCGTCAAGGGAAGTGGTGTAATTATTGGACAATGGGCGTGGCACTCAAAGTGTATTTAAGATGCGCAATTTCACGTCCAAATATAGTCGAAATTGAACGATAACTTTTCAAGCCCCCAGACACCGAAAATGTGGACCTTATAACCTATGGCTGACTTTTTACCGAAAATATCAGTCCATCTTTGAGGTACTTTAATGAAACTCAGAGAGCATCTTTCTCTAGAAATAATACATATGCCTAAAATAGATAAAATCGGCTATATACTACCCTTCTATACTACTACTACCCCTAGCCCCATACACATAACTTAAAGAAAGATTTTCGAACTTCCGGATTCGTTTATACCCTATATAGTGGTTAATATCTGAGATATTTTAAAGAAATTAAGAGAGAATAGCTCCTTAATAACAGTGTGGCCTTGTGCCTAAATGGATAAAATCGGGCCAATAATAACTGTAGCCCCATATACCTAATATCCGAATTTCGAATTGCCGGTTGGATTTATAGTGTATGTATCCGTCAAAAAGTAAGATATCTTGGCAAAATTAAGTGAACGTATAATATTGGATATAATACTGCTTATTTCCGAAAATGTGTGTGTAATATTTTATTGAAATTAAGTAGAGTTTTAAATTATGTGATTTTGTGTTGAATATGAATGGAATTGGTCTTGACATTGGCCTAAACATCGTAACCCAAATGTAATGACTTCCGATTATTCGCTTGACTTATTTAGAAGTATAGCTTCTAATGGGAGTTCGGAAAAGGCTGCGTTAAACGTTTAACACGCAGTGGTTAGGGTGTATGTGAGGATTAATCATTTCATATCTTATTTTAGCTATTATAATCCACTTGTAAATATTAGTAATATGAATACAGCGCCCGCTGAAAGTGAGAATTAAATTGAAAAAATTTGTTTGTCGAAAAAGAATAATTTGTGTTTGCCAAAAAGATTATGTTCCATTAACATTGATTTCCATACTTTCATGTTTCCAATTTGAAGTTCACTTCTCCCGGGGGGACTTAATGCACCCTGTTTTTATATACCGAATATATTAAATTTAGTCCCTTTGAATGAGTTTATATCACATACTTGTAGTACAAGTATGTATATATATATCTCATTTTAGTTAATTAAGATAATTTTAATATAAATATTTTGGGTACTAAGTAAAATGTATTAATGAAACTAAGTGAGTCTACGACCATTAATATATATCATTTAATAAGATACTAAATTTGATTGTAATTTATTCAAGGTTTCGTAAAATAATTAATGTTGAGCTCTTACGTATAATTTTTATACTCTCGCAACCTATTGCTTATTTTGTTCACCTAACGGTTGTTTGTATCACCTAAAACTAATCGAGTTAGATATAGGGTTATATATATATAAATGATCAGGATGAAGAGACGAGTTGAAATCCGGGTGACTGTCTGTCTGTCCGCGCAAGTTCTAACTTGAGTAAAAATTGAGATATCTTTATGAAACTTGGTAGAAATGTTTCTTGGTACTTTTTAAAGTGGGCGTGGTCCCGCCCCTAATAGGTTTAATGTGCATATCTCCTAACCCGCTAATGATATAATAACAAAATTCACTGGAAGCAAATGTTTTTAGCACCTCTACTGATACTAAAAGCGCGATAAACCAAGCACTAAACACGTCAGAGACATTAAATTTTATCTCTGGGATGGTATGAGATGACTTTATAAGAACCGCGTTCAAATTAGTCAGTGGGCGTGGCACCGCCCACTTTTAGGTGAAAACCCATATCTTGAGATCTGCTTAACCGATTTCAACCAAATTCGGTGCATAACGTTCTTTTTATATTTCTATGTTATAGTGCGAAATCGGACTACAACCACGCCTATTTCCCATATAACACCATTTTCAATTCCATCTGATTCTTTCACTTTCCACTGTGCATATCAAGCAACAATGATTATATCGGGGTAAAACTCTGCGTGAATAATACGTTTAAAGTATGCCACCTTGTGACCCAAAATTGTCTAAATCGAACCAAAACTGTTCAAGCCCCTAAGTACTAAATATGTGAACCCCAGTGCCTGTAGTTGACCTTCTACCGAAAATATCAATCAATCCACAAAGAAATCTCAAACGAGTATACCATTTGACTTTGTGAGAGTATAAAATGTTCGGTTACATCCGATTTAGCCCTTCCTTACTTGTTTATTTCAAAGTTTAGCAACACCTAAAAGTGTTTCCCAGGCTTTGGATCTTTGCAAATTGTGAGAGTATAAAATGTCTCTCTTATATCTCAACTGCAACAACCCCGCTCAAATAGACATTCTATTAGGCAGCATTCTCATACCTCAGATAATACTGGAAGGTGTTGAAAAAATTTCAAACACACTATTGGCACAAAATACTATTTTCGATTGGATCCTAAGTGGACTACTTATGGAACCAGTTGTCCCCACGATAACTCAAGTTGAGGAAATCTCAAATAAATACCTTAATTCACAATAAAAGAAATTTAGAATTTAGAAGAACTTTTACAAAGCCACAACTACTAAATCAAATAATGGTCGGTATGTCGTCCGACTACCACTAAAACAACAATTTCCCAACACAATCGCCTTAGGTCACTCTCGCACCTCTGGAATACAGCAGTTTCAAGGTATGGAAAAAACTTACTTACTTAAAACTTTTTACCTACATAAAAAAGGTTGGCTCAAACCAGACTATGATAGTGTATTGGAAGAATACTTTCACTTGGACCACATGGAGGAAGTAAGCGCAGGCGAAAAAATGATAAACGGCAAATACTACTCACTTACTTGCCACATCATGCAGTAGTAAAGCCAGATAAAAAAACAATTAAAGTAGGAGTTGTCTTCAATGCGTACGTACAAATACGTAAATACGTGCAATGGAGACGTCTAAAAATGTATATACAAATAGTCGTACATAAAGACGATCAAGATTTTTAGCGAATTACTTTTCGAAAATCCACCAATAGCCCACTACGCGACTAAAAACAGTGACCTTCGGCGTTAACTGTGCCCCATTCTTAGCCATTCCAATACTCCACGAATTGGCAGAAAATACCAAGTCAGAATTTTCTCTGGCAACCCAGGTGTTAAAAACACAAACGTATGTAGACGATATCCTGTCTGGAAGTCACAGTCTTCCACAAGCATGCGAATCACTATAAAAAGTGGTAAAAATTTGTTAGATACTAATTCCCTTAAATTCAAAAAGGAAAGTATAACAAAACATATAACAGTTTTCATACACTACAGAGTTAATATCTGCATTAGCCGCCATAACAAAACGACAAATTCTATCATCCGTGGCAAAACTTTTCGACCCCGCAGGATGGCTTTTGCCAATTATGATACAATCCTAATGCGAGAATTATGGCTAGATGGAAACGACTGGGACTAACAAGTAAAACAACTTCGTTTAGAAAAATGGTCCCAGTTTATGAGCAATCTAAATGATACCTCACAGATACAAATCCCTCGATGGGTAAATTATGCCTCAGAACACAAAGTCGAACTACACGGCTTCTGTGACGCCTCTGCAAAAGCATATTGCGTCACTATATACGTTCGCACACAAAGCGATATTGCGACCAGAAGCCACTTACTAGTAGCAAAAGCAAAAATGGCTCCTTAAAATACAATAAGTCATCCACGATTTGACCTATGTGGAGTGCTACTACTAGCCAAACTAGTGTTCATCATAAAAAAAACAGTGCACTGCAACACGCATCCGCAGCACAAACAGACCGCAGCAAGTCAACCGTGTGGCACTACGCCGAAGAACGGTACCCTGTCCTGAGTCCCGTCCATGGCGTCAGGGAAACGCAGATGGCTAAATGAGTTAAGCTTCCCGCCCTGAAGAACTCAATTACACTGCACAACACACCACTCACAAGACAACACTGGCACTCACACCACACCTGGAAACAACAGTACACCACACACTAATGCAACACTACTGGAAGCAGCCGCATACACACAAACACAGTAGGATCTCTTCACAGCCCAACGAACAAAACATCTGTCCTCGAAATGAACAGGCCCCTTTTTTATATCGACTACTACTACGCATAGTGATTGCGATACGTAAGTGGTAGTGTTAACAAAAAGAATGACATAAGAACTCTAGTAGGAGTGCTAATAGGACACTGTCTAAATGGCAGACATATCAGTGGACTTGGAACACCAAACAATGACTATTGTAGATGCTGTCACTATATACTATGGAGCATATTCTATGTGAATACTTTGTGTAAAAAAGGAATCGCAACTATGGGGTTAGGAGCTTTAAGACGGTGTCTCAGATGTTGCACAAAAAAAATCTTATGTATTAATGAACTTCATCAGGGTCACAGAGTGGTTCAGAGAGGACATAGTAGAGTGAGGGGATTTCAGTCCCGGTGGTTACACAATGGGCCTCTTTAAGGCCTAAGTGCCTTGTCAGACATTTACTCTAGCTAGCTAGTAAAACTAAGCGTCCAACTAATCCATCGTTGTTTTATTGCAATTTAAAGTTGTAACCTCTAAAAAAACATGCATTATATAAATGATCAGGAGAAAAAATCAGAAGAAACAAAGTTGAAATCCGCGGGACTGTCTGTCCGTCCGTCCGTCCATCTGTGCAAGCTGTAACTTGAGTAAAATTGAGATACCTCTATGAAACTTGGTACACATATTTCTTGGTACTGGTTGGTATTGCAGATGGGCGTAATCGGACCACTGCCACGCCCACAAAACGCCATTAATCAAGACCAAATAAATTGCCATAACTAAGCTTCACAAAAAGATACAATACTGTTATTTGGTACACAGGATCATATTGAAGAGGGCATCTACAGTTTAAATTTTTTTTTTAAAGTGGGGGTAGTCGTTCCCCCCTAATACATCTACTGTGCATATCTCCCAAAGCTATAACAACACAAGTCACTCAGAACAAATGTTTTTAGCATCTCTATCCATGGTATGAAAATGGATAAAATCGGGTAGCAACCCCGCCCATTCCTTATATAACGGTACTGTTAAAAACTACCAAAAGCGCGATAAATCAAGCACTAAACACGCCAGAGACATTAAATTTTATCTCTGGGATAGTATGAGATGATTTTATAGGAACCGCGTTCAAAATTACAGTGGGCATGGCACCGCCCACTTTTAGGTGAAAACCCATGTCTTGGGATCTACTTAACCGATTTCAACCAAATTCGGTACATAATATTCCTCTTATATTTGTAAGTTATAGTGCGAAAATGGGGGAAATCGGATTACAACCACGCCTATTTCCTATATAACACCATTTTAAATTCCATCTGATTTTTTCGCTTTCCACTATGCAAATTAAGCAACAATGATTGTATTGGGGTAAAACTTTGCGTGAATAATGCGTTTACATGCGCCCTTTTAACCAGGTACTTTAGTACCCCTAGGTACTAAATATATGGACTCCAATACCAATAGTTGACTTTTTACCGAAAATATCGGTCAATGTGTAAAATATATAATTGCAATTCATATATTAAAATAAATAAATGAAACTCTCGATAATAGTATGATTTTGTGTGTCAAAAACGGATTGAATCGGGTCAATAGTTCTTATAGACCTCATATACCTAATATAAACATTTTTAACTTTCGCGTGACTTTATACTTCATATATCGGCCAATATATGAGTTATCTCAATGAAAATGAGAGAGCGTGTTTTACTCATAACAGGGTATCTTTTTGCCTTAAATGGATCAAATCGAGTGAAAATTTTACCTAGCCCCCATGTAACTAATATCAGGATTTTCAAACATTCGTCTGACTTTACTGGTGATGGTATATGACTTTTGTTTGGTGATGGTATATGAGGAACCTTAATAAAACAGTGGGAGCATTTTATTAGTCTGTGGCATGTTAGTAGTATGTGATATTGGCAAAAATTGATAAAATCGGATTAATGCTACCCTCAACTTCCATATACTACTTATAATGTTTTACGTTATTCTAACCAGTTTTATGCCGAATATGTCGGTCAGTGAGTATTAATATTTTTTTTATATGGCACTCAAAGTGTATTTAAGATGCGCAATTTCACGTCCAAATATAGTCGAAATTGAACGATAACTTTTCAAGCCCCCAGACACCGAAAATGTGGACCTTATAACCTATGGCTGACTTTTTACCGAAAATATCGGTCCATCTTTGAGGTACTTTAATGAAACTCAGAGAGCATCTTTCTCTAGAAATAATACATATGCCTAAAATAGATAAAATCGGCTATATACTACCCTTCTATACTACTACTACCCCTAGCCCCATACACATAACTTAAAGAAAGATTTTCGAACTTCCGGATTCGTTTATACCCTATATAGTGGTTAATATCTGAGATATTTTAAAGAAATTAAGAGAGAATAGCTCCTTAATAACAGTGTGGCCTTGTGCCTAAATGGATAAAATCGGGCCAATAATAACTGTAGCCCCATATACCTAATATCCGAATTTCGAATTGCCGGTTGGATTTATAGTGTATGTATCCGTCAAAAAGTAAGATATCTTGGCAAAATTAAGTGAACGTTTAATATTGAATATAATACTGCTTATTTCCGAAAATGTGTGTGTAATATTTTATTGAAATTAAGTAGAGTTTTAAATTATGTGATTTTGTGTTGAATATGAATGGAATTGGTCTTGACATTGGCCTAAACATCGTAACCCAAATGTAATGACTTCCGATTATTCGCTTGACTTATTTAGAAGTATAGCTTCTAATGGGAGTTCGGAAAAGGCTGCGTTAAACGTTTAACACGCAGTGGTTAGGGTGTATGTGAGGATTAATCATTTCATATCTTATTTTAGCTATTATAATCCACTTGTAAATATTAGTAATATGAATACAGCGCCCGCTGAAAGTGAGAATTAAATTGAAAAAATTTGTTTGTCGAAAAAGAATAATTTGTGTTTGCCAAAAAGATTATGTTCCATTAACATTGATTTCCATACTTTCATGTTTCCAATTTGAAGTTCACTTCTCCCGGGGGGACTGTATGCACCCTGTTTTTATATACCGAATATATTAAATTTAGTCCCTTTGAATGAGTTTATATCACATACTTGTAGTACAAGTATGTATATATATATCTCATTTTAGTTAATTAAGATAATTTTAATATAAATATTTTGGGTACTAAGTAAAATGTATTAATGAAACTAAGTGAGTCTACGACCATTAATATATATCATTTAATAAGATACTAAATTTGATTGTAATTTATTCAAGGTTTCGTAAAATAATTAATGTTGAGCTCTTACGTATAATTTTTATACTCTCGCAACCTATTGCTTATTTTGTTCACCTAACGGTTGTTTGTATCACCTAAAACTAATCGAGTTAGATATAGGGTTATATATATATAAATGATCAGGATGAAGAGACGAGTTGAAATCCGGGTGACTGTCTGTCTGTCCGCGCAAGTTCTAACTTGAGTAAAAATTGAGATATCTTTATGAAACTTGGTAGACATGTTTCTTGGTACTTTTTAAAGTGGGCGTGGTCCCGCCCCTAATAGGTTTAATGTGCATATCTCCTAACCCGCTAATGATATAATAACAAAATTCACTGGAAGCAAATGTTTTTAGCACCTCTACTGATACTAAAAGCGCGATAAACCAAGCACTAAACACGTCAGAGACATTAAATTTTATCTCTGGGATGGTATGAGATGACTTTATAAGAACCGCGTTCAAATTAGTCAGTGGGCGTGGCACCGCCCACTTTTAGGTGAAAACCCATATCTTGAGATCTGCTTAACCGATTTCAACCAAATTCGGTGCATAACGTTCTTTTTATATTTCTATGTTATAGTGCGAAATCGGACTACAACCACGCCTATTTCCCATATAACACCATTTTCAATTCCATCTGATTCTTTCACTTTCCACTGTGCATATCAAGCAACAATGATTATATCGGGGTAAAACTCTGCGTGAATAATACGTTTAAAGTATGCCACCTTGTGACTCAAAATTGTCTAAATCGAACCAAAACTGTTCAAGCCCCTAAGTACTAAATATGTGAACCCCAGTGCCTGTAGTTGACCTTCTACCGAAAATATCAATCAATCCACAAAGAAATCTCAAACGAGTATACCATTTGACTTTGTGAGAGTATAAAATGTTCGGTTACATCCGATTTAGCCCTTCCTTACTTGTTTATTTCAAAGTTTAGCAACACCTAAAAGTGTTTCCCAGGCTTTGGATCTTTGCAAATTGTGAGAGTATAAAATGTCTCTCTTATATCTCAACTGCAACAACCCCGCTCAAATAGACATTCTATTAGGCAGCATTCTCATACCTCAGATAATACTGGAAGGTGTTGAAAAAATTTCAAACACACTATTGACACAATACTATTTTCGATTGGATCCTAAGTGGACTACTTATGGAACCAGTTGTCCCCACGATAACTCAAGTTGAGGAAATCTCAAATAAATACCTTAATTCACAATAAAAGAAATTTAGAATTTAGAAGAACTTTTACAAAGCCACAACTACTAAATCAAATAATGGTCGGTATGTCGTCCGACTACCACTAAAACAACAATTTCCCAACACAATCGCCTTAGGTCACTCTCGCACCTCTGGAATACAGCAGTTTCAAGGTATGGAAAAAACTTACTTGCTTAAAACTTTTTACCTACATAAAAAAGGTTGGCTCAAACCAGACTATGATAGTGTATTGGAAGAATACTTTCACTTGGACCACATGGAGGAAGTAAGCGCAGGCGAAAAAATGATAAACGGCAAATACTACTCACTTACTTGCCACATCATGCAGTAGTAAAGCCAGATAAAAAAACAATTAAAGTAGGAGTTGTCTTCAATGCGTACGTACAAATACGTAAATACGTGCAATGGAGACGTCTAAAAATGTATATACAAATAGTCGTACATAAAGACGATCAAGATTTTTAGCGAATTACTTTTCGAAAATCCACCAATAGCCCACTACGCGACTAAAAACAGTGACCTTCGGCGTTAACTGTGCCCCATTCTTAGCCATTCCAATACTCCACGAATTGGCAGAAAATACCAAGTCAGAATTTTCTCTGGCAACCCAGGTGTTAAAAACACAAACGTATGTAGACGATATCCTGTCTGGAAGTCACAGTCTTCCACAAGCATGCGAGTCACTATAAAAAGTGGTAAAAATTTGTTAGATACTAATTCCCTTAAATTCAAAAAGGAAAGTATAACAAAACATATAACAGTTTTCATACACTACAGAGTTAATATCTGCATTAGCCGCCATAACAAAACGACAAATTCTATCATCCGTGGCAAAACTTTTCGACCCCGCAGGATGGCTTTTGCCAATTATGATACAATCCTAATGCGAGAATTATGGCTAGATGGAAACGACTGGGACTAACAAGTAAAACAACTTCGTTTAGAAAAATGGTCCCAGTTTACGAGCAATCTAAATGATACCTCACAGATACAAATCCCTCGATGGGTAAATTATGCCTCAGAACACAAAGTCGAACTACACGGCTTCTGTGACGCCTCTGCAAAAGCATATTGCGTCACTATATACGTTCGCACACAAAGCGATATTGCGACCAGAAGCCACTTACTAGTAGCAAAAGCAAAAATGGCTCCTTAAAATACAATAAGTCATCCACGATTTGACCTATGTGGAGTGCTACTACTAGCCAAACTAGTGTTCATCGTACAAACACTGCACTGCAACACGCATCCGCAGCACAAACAGACCGCAGCAAGTCAACCGTGTGGCACTACGCCGAAGAACGGTACCCTGTCCTGAGTCCCGTCCATGGCGTCAGGGAAACGCAGATGGCTAAATGAGTTAAGCTTCCCGCCCTGAAGAACTCAATTACACTGCACAACACACCACTCACAAGACAACACTGGCACTCACACCACACCTGGAAACAACAGTACACCACACACTAATGCAACACTACTGGAAGCAGCCGCATACACACAAACACAGTAGGATCTCTTCACAGCCCAACGAACAAAACATCTGTCCTCGAAATGAACAGGCCCCTTTTTTATATCGACTACTACTACGCATAGTGATTGCGATACGTAAGTGGTAGTGTTAACAAAAAGAATGACATAAGAACTCTAGTAGGAGTGCTAATAGGACACTGTCTAAATGGCAGACATATCAGTGGACTTGGAACACCAAACAATGACTATTGTAGATGCTGTCACTATATACTATGGAGCATATTCTATGTGAATACTTTGTGTAAAAAAGGAATCGCAACTATGGGGTTAGGAGCTTTAAGACGGTGTCTCAGATGTTGCACAAAAAAAATCTTATGTATTAATGAACTTCATCAGGGTCACAGAGTGGTTCAGAGAGGACATAGTAGAGTGAGGGGATTTCAGTCCCGGTGGTTACACAATGGGCCTCTTTAAGGCCTAAGTGCCTTGTCAGACATTTACTCTAGCTAGCTAGTAAAACTAAGCGTCCAACTAATCCATCGTTGTTTTATTGCAATTTAAAGTTGTAACCTCTAAAAAAACATGCATTATATAAATGATCAGGAGAAAAAATCAGAAGAAACAAAGTTGAAATCCGCGGGACTGTCTGTCCGTCCGTCCGTCCATCTGTGCAAGCTGTAACTTGAGTAAAATTGAGATACCTCTATGAAACTTGGTACACATATTTCTTGGTACTGGTTGGTATTGCAGATGGGCGTAATCGGACCACTGCCACGCCCACAAAACGCCATTAATCAAGACCAAATAAATTGCCATAACTAAGCTTCACAAAAAGATACAATACTGTTATTTGGTACACAGGATCATATTGAAGAGGGCATCTACAGTTTAAATTTTTTTTTTTAAAGTGGGGGTAGTCGTTCCCCCCTAATACATTTAATGTGCATATCTCCCAAAGCTATAACAACACAATTCACTCAGAACAAATGTTTTTAGCATCTCTATCCATGGTATGAAAATGGATAAAATCGGGTAGCAACCCCGCCCATTCCTTATATAACGGTACTGTTAAAAACTACCAAAAGCGCGATAAATCAAGCACTAAACACGCCAGAGACATTAAATTTTATCTCTGGGATAGTATGAGATGATTTTATAGGAACCGCGTTCAAAATTACAGTGGGCATGGCACCGCCCACTTTTAGGTGAAAACCCATGTCTTGGGATCTACTTAACCGATTTCAACCAAATTCGGTACATAATATTCCTCTTATATTTGTAAGTTATAGTGCGAAAATGGGGGAAATCGGATTACAACCACGCCTATTTCCTATATAACACCATTTTAAATTCCATCTGATTTTTTCGCTTTCCACTATGCAAATTAAGCAACAATGATTGTATTGGGGTAAAACTTTGCGTGAATAATGCGTTTACATGCCACCTTTTAACCAGGTACTTTAGTACCCCTAGGTACTAAATATATGGACTCCAATACCAATAGTTGACTTTTTACCGAAAATATCGGTCAATGTGTAAAATATATAATTGCAATTCATATATTAAAATAATTAAATGAAACTCTCGATAATAGTATGATTTTGTGTGTCAAAAACGGATTGAATCGGGTCAATAGTTCTTATAGACCTCATATACCTAATATAAACATTTTTAACTTTCGCGTGACTTTATACTTCATATATCGGCCAATATATGAGTTATCTCAATGAAAATGAGAGAGCGTGTTTTACTCTTAACAGGGTATCTTTTTGCCTTAAATGGATCAAATCGAGTGAAAATTTTACCTAGCCCCCATGTAACTAATATCAGGATTTTCAAACATTCGTCTGACTTTACTGGTGATGGTATATGACTTTTGTTTGGTGATGGTATATGAGGAACCTTAATAAAACAGTGGGAGCATTTTATTAGTCTGTGGCATGTTAGTAGTATGTGATATTGGCAAAAATTGATAAAATCGGATTAATGCTACCCTCAACTTCCATATACTACTTATAATGTTTTACGTTATTCTAACCAGTTTTATGCCGAATATGTCGGTCAGTGAGTATTAATATTTTTTTTATATGTAATATAAAATTGCTTCACAATATGTCAGAAGCATAAAATTACAGCTAAGTTAGCACTAACGGTCGTCAAGGGAAGTGGTGTAATTATTGGACAATGGGCGTGGCACTCAAAGTGTATTTAAGATGCGCAATTTCACGTCCAAATATAGTCGAAATTGAACGATAACTTTTCAAGCCCCCAGACACCGAAAATGTGGACCTTATAACCTATGGCTGACTTTTTACCGAAAATATCGGTCCATCTTTGAGGTACTTTAATGAAACTCAGAGAGCATCTTTCTCTAGAAATAATACATATGCCTAAAATAGATAAAATCGGCTATATACTACCCTTCTATACTACTACTACCCCTAGCCCCATACACATAACTTAAAGAAAGATTTTCGAACTTCCGGATTCGTTTATACCCTATATAGTGGTTAATATCTGAGATATTTTAAAGAAATTAAGAGAGAATAGCTCCTTAATAACAGTGTGGCCTTGTGCCTAAATGGATAAAATCGGGCCAATAATAACTGTAGCCCCATATACCTAATATCCGAATTTCGAATTGCCGGTTGGATTTATAGTGTATGTATCCGTCAAAAAGTAAGATATCTTGGCAAAATTAAGTGAACGTATAATATTGGATATAATACTGCTTATTTCCGAAAATGTGTGTGTAATATTTTATTGAAATTAAGTAGAGTTTTAAATTATGTGATTTTGTGTTGAATATGAATGGAATTGGTCTTGACATTGGCCTAAACATCGTAACCCAAATGTAATGACTTCCGATTATTCGCTTGACTTATTTAGAAGTATAGCTTCTAATGGGAGTTCGGAAAAGGCTGCGTTAAACGTTTAACACGCAGTGGTTAGGGTGTATGTGAGGATTAATCATTTCATATCTTATTTTAGCTATTATAATCCACTTGTAAATATTAGTAATATGAATACAGCGCCCGCTGAAAGTGAGAATTAAATTGAAAAAATTTGTTTGTCGAAAAAGAATAATTTGTGTTTGCCAACAAAGATTATGTTCCATTAACATTGATTTCCATACTTTCATGTTTCCAATTTGAAGTTCACTTCCCCCGGGGGGACTGTATGCACCCTGTTTTTATATACCGAATATATTAAATTTAGTCCCTTTGAATGAGTTTATATCACATACTTGTAGTACAAGTATGTATATATATATCTCATTTTAGTTAATTAAGATAATTTTAATATAAATATTTTGGGTACTAAGTAAAATGTATTAATGAAACTAAGTGAGTCTACGACCATTAATATATATCATTTAATAAGATACTAAATTTGATTGTAATTTATTCAAGGTTTCGTAAAATAATTAATGTTGAGCTCTTACGTATAATTTTTATACTCTCGCAACCTATTGCTTATTTTGTTCACCTAACGGTTGTTTGTATCACCTAAAACTAATCGAGTTAGATATAGGGTTATATATATATAAATGATCAGGATGAAGAGACGAGTTGAAATCCGGGTGACTGTCTGTCTGTCCGCGCAAGTTCTAACTTGAGTAAAAATTGAGATATCTTTATGAAACTTGGTAGACATGTTTCTTGGTACTTTTTAAAGTGGGCGTGGTCCCGCCCCTAATAGGTTTAATGTGCATATCTCCTAACCCGCTAATGATATAATAACAAAATTCACTGGAAGCAAATGTTTTTAGCACCTCTACTGATACTAAAAGCGCGATAAACCAAGCACTAAACACGCCAGAGACATTAAATTTTATCTCTGGGATGGTATGAGATGACTTTATAAGAACCGCGTTCAAATTAGTCAGTGGGCGTGGCACCGCCCACTTTTAGGTGAAAACCCATATCTTGAGATCTGCTTAACCGATTTCAACCAAATTCGGTGCATAACGTTCTTTTTATATTTCTATGTTATAGTGCGAAATCGGACTACAACCACGCCTATTTCCCATATAACACCATTTTCAATTCCATCTGATTCTTTCACTTTCCACTGTGCATATCAAGCAACAATGATTATATCGGGGTAAAACTCTGCGTGAATAATACGTTTAAAGTATGCCACCTTGTGACCCAAAATTGTCTAAATCGAACCAAAACTGTTCAAGCCCCTAAGTACTAAATATGTGAACCCCAGTGCCTGTAGTTGACCTTCTACCGAAAATATCAATCAATCCACAAAGAAATCTCAAACGAGTATACCATTTGACTTTGTGAGAGTATAAAATGTTCGGTTACATCCGATTTAGCCCTTCCTTACTTGTTTATTTCAAAGTTTAGCAACACCTAAAAGTGTTTCCCAGGCTTTGGATCTTTGCAAATTGTGAGAGTATAAAATGTC
Organism: Bactrocera oleae; assembly: GCF_042242935.1. Classification (NCBI taxonomy): domain Eukaryota; kingdom Metazoa; phylum Arthropoda; class Insecta; order Diptera; family Tephritidae; genus Bactrocera; species Bactrocera oleae. The sequence continues at coordinate 54,915,570 of NC_091537.1, read as the reverse complement.
TCTCTTATATCTCAACTGCAACAACCCCGCTCAAATAGACATTCTATTAGGCAGCATTCTCATACCTCAGATAATACTGGAAGGTGTTGAAAAAATTTCAAACACACTATTGGCACAAAATACTATTTTCGATTGGATCCTAAGTGGACTACTTATGGAACCAGTTGTCCCCACGATAACTCAAGTTGAGGAAATCTCAAATAAATACCTTAATTCACAATAAAAGAAATTTAGAATTTAGAAGAACTTTTACAAAGCCACAACTACTAAATCAAATAATGGTCGGTATGTCGTCCGACTACCACTAAAACAACAATTTCCCAACACAATCGCCTTAGGTCATTCTCGCACCTCTGGAATACAGCAGTTTCAAGGTATGGAAAAAACTTACTTACTTAAAACTTTTTACCTACATAAAAAAGGTTGGCTCAAACCAGACTATGATAGTGTATTGGAAGAATACTTTCACTTGGACCACATGGAGGAAGTAAGCGCAGGCGAAAAAATGATAAACGGCAAATACTACTCACTTACTTGCCACATCATGCAGTAGTAAAGCCAGATAAAAAAACAATTAAAGTAGGAGTTGTCTTCAATGCGTACGTACAAATACGTAAATACGTGCAATGGAGACGTCTAAAAATGTATATACAAATAGTCGTACATAAAGACGATCAAGATTTTTAGCGAATTACTTTTCGAAAATCCACCAATAGCCCACTACGCGACTAAAAACAGTGACCTTCGGCGTTAACTGTGCCCCATTCTTAGCCATTCCAATACTCCACGAATTGGCAGAAAATACCAAGTCAGAATTTTCTCTGGCAACCCAGGTGTTAAAAACACAAACGTATGTAGACGATATCCTGTCTGGAAGTCACAGTCTTCCACAAGCATGCGAATCACTATAAAAAGTGGTAAAAATTTGTTAGATACTAATTCCCTTAAATTCAAAAAGGAAAGTATAACAAAACATATAACAGTTTTCATACACTACAGAGTTAATATCTGCATTAGCCGCCATAACAAAACGACAAATTCTATCATCCGTGGCAAAACTTTTCGACCCCGCAGGATGGCTTTTGCCAATTATGATACAATCCTAATGCGAGAATTATGGCTAGATGGAAACGACTGGGACTAACAAGTAAAACAACTTCGTTTAGAAAAATGGTCCCAGTTTATGAGCAATCTAAATGATACCTCACAGATACAAATCCCTCGATGGGTAAATTATGCCTCAGAACACAAAGTCGAACTACACGGCTTCTGTGACGCCTCTGCAAAAGCATATTGCGTCACTATATACGTTCGCACACAAAGCGATATTGCGACCAGAAGCCACTTACTAGTAGCAAAAGCAAAAATGGCTCCTTAAAATACAATAAGTCATCCACGATTTGACCTATGTGGAGTGCTACTACTAGCCAAACTAGTGTTCATCATAAAAAAAACAGTGCACTGCAACACGCATCCGCAGCACAAACAGACCGCAGCAAGTCAACCGTGTGGCACTACGCCGAAGAACGGTACCCTGTCCTGAGTCCCGTCCATGGCGTCAGGGAAACGCAGATGGCTAAATGAGTTAAGCTTCCCGCCCTGAAGAACTCAATTACACTGCACAACACACCACTCACAAGACAACACTGGCACTCACACCACACCTGGAAACAACAGTACACCACACACTAATGCAACACTACTGGAAGCAGCCGCATACACACAAACACAGTAGGATCTCTTCACAGCCCAACGAACAAAACATCTGTCCTCGAAATGAACAGGCCCCTTTTTTATATCGACTACTACTACGCATAGTGATTGCGATACGTAAGTGGTAGTGTTAACAAAAAGAATGACATAAGAACTCTAGTAGGAGTGCTAATAGGACACTGTCTAAATGGCAGACATATCAGTGGACTTGGAACACCAAACAATGACTATTGTAGATGCTGTCACTATATACTATGGAGCATATTCTATGTGAATACTTTGTGTAAAAAAGGAATCGCAACTATGGGGTTAGGAGCTTTAAGACGGTGTCTCAGATGTTGCACAAAAAAAATCTTATGTATTAATGAACTTCATCAGGGTCACAGAGTGGTTCAGAGAGGACATAGTAGAGTGAGGGGATTTCAGTCCCGGTGGTTACACAATGGGCCTCTTTAAGGCCTAAGTGCCTTGTCAGACATTTACTCTAGCTAGCTAGTAAAACTAAGCGTCCAACTAATCCATCGTTGTTTTATTGCAATTTAAAGTTGTAACCTCTAAAAAAAACATGCATTATATAAATGATCAGGAGAAAAAATCAGAAGAAACAAAGTTGAAATCCGCGGGACTGTCTGTCCGTCCGTCCGTCCATCTGTGCAAGCTGTAACTTGAGTAAAATTGAGATACCTCTATGAAACTTGGTACACATATTTCTTGGTACTGGTTGGTATTGCAGATGGGCGTAATCGGACCACTGCCACGCCCACAAAACGCCATTAATCAAGACCAAATAAATTGCCATAACTAAGCTTCACAAAAAGATACAATACTGTTATTTGGTACACAGGATCATATTGAAGAGGGCATCTACAGTTTAAATTTTTTTTTTTAAAGTGGGGGTAGTCGTTCCCCCCTAATACATTTAATGTGCATATCTCCCAAAGCTATAACAACACAATTCACTCAGAACAAATGTTTTTAGCATCTCTATCCATGGTATGAAAATGGATAAAATCGGGTAGCAACCCCGCCCATTCCTTATATAACGGTACTGTTAAAAACTACCAAAAGCGCGATAAATCAAGCACTAAACACGCCAGAGACATTAAATTTTATCTCTGGGATAGTATGAGATGATTTTATAGGAACCGCGTTCAAAATTACAGTGGGCATGGCACCGCCCACTTTTAGGTGAAAACCCATGTCTTGGGATCTACTTAACCGATTTCAACCAAATTCGGTACATAATATTCCTCTTATATTTGTAAGTTATAGTGCGAAAATGGGGGAAATCGGATTACAACCACGCCTATTTCCTATATAACACCATTTTAAATTCCATCTGATTTTTTCGCTTTCCACTATGCAAATTAAGCAACAATGATTGTATTGGGGTAAAACTTTGCGTGAATAATGCGTTTACATGCCACCTTTTAACCAGGTACTTTAGTACCCCTAGGTACTAAATATATGGACTCCAATACCAATAGTTGACTTTTTACCGAAAATATCGGTCAATGTGTAAAATATATAATTGCAATTCATATATTAAAATAAATAAATGAAACTCTCGATAATAGTATGATTTTGTGTGTCAAAAACGGATTGAATCGGGTCAATAGTTCTTATAGACCTCATATACCTAATATAAACATTTTTAACTTTCGCGTGACTTTATACTTCATATATCGGCCAATATATGAGTTATCTCAATGAAAATGAGAGAGCGTGTTTTACTCATAACAGGGTATCTTTTTGCCTTAAATGGATCAAATCGAGTGAAAATTTTACCTAGCCCCCATGTAACTAATATCAATAATTATCAATAACATTCGTCTGACTTTACTGGTGATGGTATATGACTTGTGTTTGGTGATGGTATATGAGGAACCTTAATAAAACAGTGGGAGCATTTTATTAGTCTGTGGCATGTTAGTAGTATGTGATATTGGCAAAAATTGATAAAATCGGATTAATGCTTCCCTCAACTTCCATATACTACTAATAATGTTTTACGTTATTCTAACCAGTTTTATGCCGAATATGTCGGTCAGTGAGTATTAATATTTTTTTTATATGTAATATAAAATTGCTTCACAATATGTCAGAAGCATAAAATTACAGCTAAGTTAGCACTAACGGTCGTCAAGGGAAGTGGTGTAATTATTGGACAATGGGCGTGGCACTCAAAGTGTATTTAAGATGCGCAATTTCACGTCCAAATATAGTCGAAATTGAACGATAACTTTTCAAGCCCCCAGACACCGAAAATGTGGACCTTATAACCTATGGCTGACTTTTTACCGAAAATATCGGTCCATCTTTGAGGTACTTTAATGAAACTCAGAGAGCATCTTTCTCTAGAAATAATACATATGCCTAAAATAGATAAAATCGGCTATATACTACCCTTCTATACTACTACTACCCCTAGCCCCATACACATAACTTAAAGAAAGATTTTCGAACTTCCGGATTCGTTTATACCCTATATAGTGGTTAATATCTGAGATATTTTAAAGAAATTAAGAGAGAATAGCTCCTTAATAACAGTGTGGCCTTGTGCCTAAATGGATAAAATCGGGCCAATAATAACTGTAGCCCCATATACCTAATATCCGAATTTCGAATTGCCGGTTGGATTTATAGTGTATGTATCCGTCAAAAAGTAAGATATCTTGGCAAAATTAAGTGAACCTATAATATTGGATATAATACTGCTTATTTCCGAAAATGTGTGTGTAATATTTTATTGAAATTAAGTAGAGTTTTAAATTATGTGATTTTGTGTTGAATATGAATGGAATTGGTCTTGACATTTTGAATGAGTTTATATCACATACTTGTAGTACAAGTATGTATATATATATCTCATTTTAGTTAATTAAGATAATTTTAATATAAATATTTTGGGTACTAAGTAAAATGTATTAATGAAACTAAGTGAGTCTACGACCATTAATATATATCATTTAATAAGATACTAAATTTGATTGTAATTTATTCAAGGTTTCGTAAAATAATTAATGTTGAGCTCTTACGTATAATTTTTATACTCTCGCAACCTATTGCTTATTTTGTTCACCTAACGGTTGTTTGTATCACCTAAAACTAATCGAGTTAGATATAGGGTTATATATATATAAATGATCAGGATGAAGAGACGAGTTGAAATCCGGGTGACTGTCTGTCTGTCCGCGCAAGTTCTAACTTGAGTAAAAATTGAGATATCTTTATGAAACTTGGTAGACATGTTTCTTGGTACTTTTTAAAGTGGGCGTGGTCCCGCCCCTAATAGGTTTAATGTGCATATCTCCTAGCCCGCTAATGATATAATAACAAAATTCACTGGAAGCAAATGTTTTTAGCACCTCTACTGATGGTGTGGAAATGGGTGAAATCGGGTGACAAGCCCGCCCACTTCCTATATAACGGTACTGTTAAAAAATACTAAAAGCGCGATAAACCAAGCACTAAACACGCCAGAGACATTAAATTTTATCTCTGGGATGGTATGAGATGACTTTATAGGAACCGCGTTCAAATTAGTCAGTGGGCGTGGCACCGCCCACTTTTAGGTGAAAACCCATATCTTGGGATCTGCTTAACCGATTTCAACCAAATTCGGTGCATAACGTTCTTTTTATATTTCTATGTTATAGTGCGAAATCGGACTACAATCACGCCTATTTCTCATATAACACCGTTTTCAATTCCATCTGATCCTTTCACTTTCCGCTGTGCATATCAAGCAACAATGATTATATCGGGGTAAAACTCTGCGCGAATAATACGTTTAAAGTATGCCACTTTGTGACCCAAAATTGTCTAAATCGAACCAAAACTGTTCAAGCCCCTAAGTACTAAATATGTGAGGTATGTCGCCCGACTACCACTAAAACAACAATTTCCCAACACAATCGCCTTAGGTCACTCTCGCACCACTGGAATACTTATTTGACACATCATGCAGTAGTAAAGCCAGATAAAAAAACAATTAAAGTAGGAGTTGTCTTCAATGCCTCAAGAGCCACTAGCTCGTGGAATTCCCTAAATAATATCCTTTTTGCGGGAATGTACGTACAAATACGTAAATACGTACAATGGAGACGTCTAAAAAATGTATAGACAAATAGTCGTACATAAAGACGATCAAGATTTTTAGCGAATTACTTTTCGAAAATCCACCAATAGCCCACTACGCGACTAAAAACAGTGACCTTCGGCCTTAACTGTGCCCCATTCTTTGCCATTCCAATACTCCACGAATTGGCAGAAAATACCAAGTCAGAATTTTCTCTGGCAACCCAGGTTTTAAAAACACAAACGTATGTAGACGATATCCTGTCTGGAAGTCACAGTCTTCCACAAGCATGCGAGTCACTATAAAAAGTGGTAAAAATTTGTTAGATACTAATTCCCTTAAATTCAAAAAGGAAAGTATAACAAAACATATAACAGTTTTCATACACTACAGAGTCAATATCTGCATTAGCCGCCATAACAAAACGACAAATTCTATCATCCGTGGCAAAACTTTTCGACCCCGCAGGATGGCTTTTGCCAATTATGACACAATCCTAATGCGAGAATTATGGCTAGATGGAAACGACTGGGACTAACAAGTAAAACAACTTCGTTTAGAAAAATGGTCCCAGTTTACGAGCAATCTAAATAATACCTCACAGATACAAGTCCCTCGATGGGTAAATTATGCCTCAGATCACAAAGTCGAACTACACGGCTTCTGTGACGCCTCTGCAAAAGCATATTGCGTCACTATATACGTTCGCACACAAAGCGATATTGCGACCACAAGCCACTTACTAGTAGCAAAAGCAAAAATGGCTCCTTAAAATACAATAAGTCATCCACGATTTGACCTATGTGGAGTGCTACTACTAGCCAAACTAGTGTTCATCGTACAAACACTGCACTGCAACACGCATCCGCAGCACAAACAGACCGCAGCAAGTCAACCGTGTGGCACTACGTCGAAGAACGGTACCCTGTCCTGAGTCCCGTCCATGGCGTCAGGGAAACGCAGATGTCTAAATGAGTTAAGCTTCCCGCCCTGAAGAACTCAATTACACTGCACAACACACCACTCACAACACACCACTCACAAGACAACACTGGCACTCACACCACACCTGGAAACAGCAGTACACCACACACTAATGCAACACTACTGGAAGCAGCCGCATACACACAAACACAGTAGGATCTCTTCACAGCCCAACGAACAAAACATCTGTCCTCGAAATGGACAGGCCCCTTTTTTATATCGACTACTACTACGCATAGTGATTGCGATACGTAAGTGGTAGTGTTAACAAAAAGAATGACATAAGAACTCTAGTAGGAGTGCTAATAGGACACTGTCTAAATGGCAGACATATCAGTGGACTTGGAACACCAAACAATGACTATTGTAGATGCTGTCACTATATACTATGGAGCATATTCTATGTGAATACTTTGTGTAAAAAAGGAATCGCAACTATGGGGTTAGGAGCTTTAAGACGGTGTCTCAGATGTTGCACAAAAAAAATCTTATGTATTAATGAACTTCATCAGGGTCACAGGGTGGTTCAGAGAGGACATAGTAGAGTGAGGGGATTTTAGTCCCGGTGGTTACACAATGGGCCTCTTTAAGGCCTAAGTGCCTTGTCAGACATTTACTCTAGCTAGCTAGTAAAACTAAGCGTCCAACTAATCCATCGTTGTTTTATTGCAATTTAAAGTTGTAACCTCTAAAAAACATGCATTATATAAATGATCAAAAGAAAAAATCAGAAGAAAGAAAGTTGAAATCCGCGGGACTGTCTGTCCACATCTGTGCAAGCTGTAACTTGAGTAAAAATTGAGATACCTCTATGAAACTTGGTACACATATTTCTTGGTACTGGTTGGTATTGCAGATGGGCGTAATCGGACCACTGCCACGCCCACAAAACGCCATTAATCAAGACCAAATAAATTGCCATAACTAAGCTTCACAATAAGATACAATACTGTTATTTGGTACACAGGATCATATTGAAGAGGGCATCTACAGTTTAAATTTTTTTTAAAAAGTGGGCGTAGTCGTTCCTCCCAAATACATTTAATGTGCATATCTCCCAAAGCTATAAAAACACAATTCACTCAGAACAAATGTTTTTAGCATCTCTATCCATGGTATGAAAATGGATAAAATCGGGTAGCAACCCCGCCCATTCCTTATATAACGGTACTGTTAAAAACTACCAAAAGCGCGATAAATCAAGCACTAAACACGCCAGAGACATTAAATTTTATCTCTGGGATAGTATGAGATGATTTTATAGGAACCGCGTTCAAAATTACAGTGGGCATGGCACCGCCCACTTTTAGGTGAAAACCCATGTCTTGGGATCTACTTAACCGATTTCAACCAAATTCGATGCATAATATTCCTCTTATATTTGTAAGTTATAGTGCGAAAATGAAGGAAATCGGATTACAACCACGCCTATTTCCTATATAACACCATTTTAAATTCCATCTGATTTTTTCGCTTTCCACTATGCAAATTAAGCAACAATGATTGTATCGGGGTAAAACTTTGCGTGAATAATGCGTTTACAGTATGCCACCTTTTAACCAGGTACTTTAGTACCCCTAGGTACTAAATATATGGACTCCAATACCAATAGTTGACTTTTTACCAAAAATATCGGTCAATGTGTAAAATATATAATTGCAATTCATATATTAAAATAAATAAATGAAACTCTCGATAATAGTATGATTTTGTGTGTCAAAAACGGATTGAATCGGGTCAATAGTTCTTATAGACCTCATATACCTAATATAAACATTTTTAACTTTCGCGTGACTTTATACTTCATATATCGGCCAATATATGAGTTATCTCAATGAAAATGAGAGAGCGTGTTTTACTCATAACAGGGTATCTTTTTGCCTTAAATGGATCAAATCGAGTGAAAATTTTACCTAGCCCCCATGTAACTAATATCAGGATTTTCAAACATTCGTCTGACTTTACTGGTGATGGTATATGACTTTTGTTTGGTGATGGTATATGAGGAACCTTAATAAAACAGTGGGAGCATTTTATTAGTCTGTGGCATGTTAGTAGTATGTGATATCAGAAGCATAAAATTACAGCTAAGTTAGCACTAACGGTCGTCAAGGGAAGTGGTGTAATTATTGGACAATGGGCGTGGCACTCAAAGTGTATTTAAGATGCGCAATTTCACGTCCAAATATAGTCGAAATTGAACGATAACTTTTCAAGCCCCCAGACACCGAAAATGTGGACCTTATAACCTATGGCTGACTTTTTACCGAAAATATCGGTCCATCTTTGAGGTACTTTAATGAAACTCAGAGAGCATCTTTCTCTAGAAATAATACATATGCCTAAAATAGATAAAATCGGCTATATACTACCCTTCTATACTACTACTACCCCTAGCCCCATACACATAACTTAAAGAAAGATTTTCGAACTTCCGGATTCGTTTATACCCTATATAGTGGTTAATATCTGAGATATTTTAAAGAAATTAAGAGAGAATAGCTCCTTAATAACAGTGTGGCCTTGTGCCTAAATGGATAAAATCGGGCCAATAATAACTGTAGCCCCATATACCTAATATCCGAATTTCGAATTGCCGGTTGGATTTATAGTGTATGTATCCGTCAAAAAGTAAGATATCTTGGCAAAATTAAGTGAACGTATAATATTGGATATAATACTGCTTATTTCCGAAAATGTGTGTGTAATATTTTATAGAAATTAAGTAGAGTTTTAAATTATGTGATTTTGTGTTGAATATGAATGGAATTGGTCTTGACATTGGCCTAAACATCGTAACCCAAATGTAATGACTTCCGATTATTCGCTTGACTTATTTAGAAGTATAGCTTCTAATGGGAGTTCGGAAAAGGCTGCGTTAAACGTTTAACACGCAGTGGTTAGGGTGTATGTGAGGATTAATCATTTCATATCTTATTTTAGCTATTATAATCCACTTGTAAATATTAGTAATATGAATACAGCGCCCGCTGAAAGTGAGAATTAAATTGAAAAAATTTGTTTGTCGAAAAAGAATAATTTGTGTTTGCCAAAAAGATTATGTTCCATTAACATTGATTTCCATACTTTCATGTTTCCAATTTGAAGTTCACTTCTCCCGGGGGGACTGTATGCACCCTGTTTTTATAACCTATCGATCCTTCTGGCCGAGAGTGGAGCGCAGGAGGTCGGGGGATCTTCTCGCCTTGAACAAAGTTCACCTCGCCGCCATGGTAGGAGTTCTCACTGGGCACTGTCCAATGGGAACTCATGCGGTGCGGCTTAGAATACTACCCGATGGCAGTTGTCAAAGCTGTATGGAGGAGGGTGAAGTGGAAACATCCCGGCACTTTCTCCTCCATTGTCCGGCTTTTGCTAGGTTGAGATTGAAACATCTCGGCAATCATACATCTCAACAAATTTGTCATAGGCACAAAGCGCTTTGTCGACATGTAAGGGTCTATTGATCCGGCTCATAGGAGTTTTGGGTACCACAACGGACCGGCGTTTAAGCTGTCCAAGTGTGATCCTTCTTAGGATCGACCCGCTAACCTAAACCTAAACCTATTGCAGAGTATAATAGTTTTGTTCACCTAACGGTTGTTTGTATCACCTAAAACTAATCGAGTTAGATATAGGGTTATATATATATAAATGATCAGGATGAAGAGGCGAGTTGAAATCCGGGTGACTGTCTGTCCGTCCGCGCAAGTTCTAACTTGAGTAAAAATTGAGAAATCTTTATGAAACTTGGTAGACATGTTTCTTGGTACTTTTTAAAGTGGGCGTGGTCCCGCCCCTAATAGGTTTAATGTGCATATCTCCTAACCCGCTAATGATATAATAACAAAATTCACTGGAAGCAAATGTTTTTAGCACCTCTACTGATGGTGTGAAAATGGGTGAAATCGGGTGACAAGCCCGCCCACTTCCTATATAACGGTACTGTTAAAAAATACTAAAAGCGCGATAAACCAAGCACTAAACGCCGGAGACATTAAATTTTATCTCTGGGATGGTATGAGATGACTTTATAGGAACCGCGTTCAAATTAGTCAGTGGGCGTGGCACCGCCCACTTTTAGGTGAAAACCCATATCTTGGGATCTGCTTAACCGATTTCAACCAAATTCGGTGCATAACGTTCTTTTTATATTTCTATGTTATAGTGCGAAATCGGACTACAACCACGCCTATTTCTCATATAACACCGTTTTCAATTCCATCTGATTCTTTCACTTTCCACTGTGCATATCAAGCAACAATGATTATATCGGGGTAAAACTCTGCGCGAATAATACGTTTAAAGTATGCCACCTTGTGACCCAAAATTGTCTAAATCGAACCAAAACTGTTCAAGCCCCTAAGTACTAAATATGTGAGCCCCAGTGCCAGCGAAAATATCAATCAATCCACAAAGAAATCTCAAACGAGTATACCATTTGACTTTGTGAGAGTATAAAATGTTCGGTTACATCCGATTTAGCCCTTCCTTACTTGTTTATTTCAAAGTTTAGCAACACCTAAAAGTGTTTCCCAGGCTTTGGATCTTTGCAAATTGTGAGAGTATAAAATGTCTCTCTTATATCTCAACTGCAACAACCCCGCTCAAATAGACATTCTATTAGGCAGCATTCTCATACCTCAGATAATACTCGAAGGTGTTGAAAAAATTTCAAACACACTATTGGCACAAAATACTATTTTCGATTGGATCCTAAGTGGACTACTTATGGAACCAGTTGTCGCTATGATAACTCAAGTTGAGGAAATCTCAAATAAATACCTTAATTCACAATAAAAGAAATTTAGAATTTAGAAGAACTTTTACAAAGCCACAACTACTAAATCAAATAATGGTCGGTATGTCGTCCGACTACCACTAAAACAACAATTTCCCAACACAATCGCCTTAGGTCACTCTCGCACCTCTAGAATACAGCAGTTTCAAAGTATGGAAAAAACTTACTTACTTAAGACTTTTTACCTACATAAAAAAGGTTGGCTCAAACCAGACTATGATAGTGTATTGGAAGAATACTTTCACTTGGACCACATGGAGGAAGTAAGCGCAGGCGAAAAAATGATAAACGGCAAATACTACTCACTTACTTGCCACATCAAGCAGTAGTAAAGCCAGATAAAAAAACAATTAAAGTGGAGTTGTCTTCAATGCCTCAAGAGCCACTAGCTCGTGGAATTCCCTAAATGATATCCTTTTTGCGGGAATGTACTTACAAATACGTAAATACGTACAAAGGAGACGTCTAAAAAATGTATAGACAAATAGTCGTACATAAAGACGATCAAGATTTTTAGCGAACTACTTTTCGAAAATCCCCCAATAGCCCACTACGCGACTAAAAACAGTGACCTTCGGCGTTAACTGTGCCCCATTCTTAGCCATTCCAATACTCCACGAATGGGCAGAAAATACCAAGTCAGAATTTTCTCTGGCAACCCAGGTGTTAAAAACACAAACGTATGTAGACGATATCCTGTCTGGAAGTCACAGTCTTCCACAAGCATGCGAGTCACTATAAAAAGTGGTAAAAATTTGTTAGATACTAATTCCCTTAAATTCAAAAAGGAAAGTATAACAAAACATATAACAGTTTTCATACACTACAGAGTCAATATCTGCATTAGCCGCCATAACAAAACGACAAATTCTATCATCCGTGGCAAAACTTTTCGACCCCGCAGGATGGCTTTTGCCAATTATGATACAATCCTAATGCGAGAATTATGGCTAGATGGAAACGACTGGGACTAACAAGTAAAACAACTTCGTTTAGAAAAATGGTCCCAGTTTACGAGCAATCTAAATAATACCTCACAGATACAAGTCCCTCGATGGGTAAATTATGCCTCAGAACACAAAGTCGAACTACACGGCTTCTGTGACGCCTCTGCAAAAGCATATTGCGTCACTATATACGTTCGCACACAAAGCGATATTGCGACCACAAGCCACTTACTAGTAGCAAAAGCAAAACTGGCTCCTTAAAATACAATAAGTCATCCACGATTTGACCTATGTGGAGTGCTACTACTAGCCAAACTAGTGTTCATCGTACAAACACTGCACTGCAACACGCATCCGCAGCACAAACAGACCGCAGCAAGTCAACCGTGTGGCACTACGCCGAAGAACGGTACCCTGTCCTGAGTCCCGTCCATGGCGTCAGGGAAACGCAGATGTCTAAATGAGTTAAGCTTCCCGCCCTGAAGAACTCAATTACACTGCACAACACACCACTCACAAGACAACACTGGCACTCACACCACACCTGGAAACAGCAGTACACCACACACTAATGCAACACTACTGGAAGCAGCCGCATACACACAAACACAGTAGGATCTCTTCACAGCCCAACGAACAAAACATCTGTCCTCGAAATGGACAGGCCCCTTTTTTATATCGACTACTACTACGCATAGTGATTGCGATACGTAAGTGGTAGTGTTAACAAAAAGAATGACATAAGAATTCTAGTAGGAGTGCTAATAGGACACTGTCACAGACATATCAGTGGACTTGGAACACCAAACAATGACTATTGTAGATGCTGTCACTATATACTATGGAGCATATTCTATGTGAATATTGTTGTTTTATTGCAATTTAAAGTTGTAACCTCTAAAAAAACATGCATTATATAAATGATCAAAAGAAAAAATCAGAAGAAAGAAAGTTGAAATCCGCAGGACTGTCTGTCCACATCTGTGCAAGCTGTAACTTGAGTAAAAATTGAGATACCTCTATGAAACTTGGTACACATATTTCTTGGTACTGGTTGGTATTGCAGATGGGCGTAATCGGACCACTGCCACGCCCACAAAACGCCATTAATCAAGACCAAATAAATTGCCATAACTAAGCTTCACAATAAGATACAATACTGTTATTTGGTACACAGGATCATATTGAAGAGGGCATCTACAGTTTAAATTTTTTTTTTAAAGTGGGGGTAGTCGTTCCCCCCTAATACATTTACTGTGCATATCTCCCAAAGCTATAACAACACAATTTACTCAGAACAAATGTTTTTAGCATCTCTATCCATGGTATGAAAATGGATAAAATCGGGTAGCAACCCCGCCCATTCCTTATATAACGGTACTGTTAAAAACTACCAAAAGCGCGATAAATCAAGCACTAAACACGCCAGAGACATTAAATTTTATCTCTGGGATAGTATGAGATGATTTTATAGGAACCGCGTTCAAAATTACAGTGGGCATGGCACCGCCCACTTTTAGGTGAAAACCCCCATCTACTTAACCGATTTCAACCAAATTCGGTACATAATATTCCTCTTATATTTGTAAGTTATAGTGCGAAAATGGGGGAAATCGGATTACAACCACGCCTATTTCCTATATAACACCATTTTAAATTCCATCTGATTTTTTCGCTTTCCACTATGCAAATTAAGCAACAATGATTGTATCGGGGTAAAACTTTGCGTGAATAATGCGTTTACAGTATGCAACCTTTTAACCAGGTACTTTAGTACCCCTAGGTACTAAATATATGGACTCCAATACCAATAGTTGACTTTTTACCAAAAATATCGGTCAATGTGTAAAATATATAATTGCAATTCATATATTAAAATAAATAAATGAAACTCTCGATAATAGTATGATTTTGTGTGTCAAAAACGGATTGAATCGGGTCAATAGTTCTTATAGACCTCATATACCTAATATAAACATTTTTAACTTTCGCGTGACTTTATACTTCATATATCGGCCAATATATGAGTTATCTCAATGAAAATGAGAGAGCGTGTTTTACTCATAACAGGGTATCTTTTTGCCTTAAATGGATCAAATCGAGTGAAAATTTTACCTAGCCCCCATGTAACTAATATCAGGATTTTCAAACATTCGTCTGACTTTACTGGTGATGGTATATGACTTTTGTTTGGTGATGGTATATGAGGAACCTTAATAAAACAGTGGGATCATTTTATTAGTCTGTGGCAAGTTAGTAGTATGTGATATTGGCAAAAATTGATAAAATCGGATTAATGCTACCCTCAACTTCCATATACTACTTATAATGTTTTACGTTATTCTAACCAGTTTTATGCCGAATATGTCGGTCAGTGAGTATTAATATTTTTTTTATATGTAATATAAAATTGCTTCACAATATGTCAGAAGCATAAAATTACAGCTAAGTTAGCACTAACGGTCGTCAAGGGAAGTGGTGTAATTATTGGACAATGGGCGTGGCACTCAAAGTGTATTTAAGATGCGCAATTTCACGTCCAAATATAGTCGAAATTGAACGATAACTTTTCAAGCCCCCAGACACCGAAAATGTGGACCTTATAACCTATGGCTGACTTTTTACCGAAAATATCGGTCCATCTTTGAGGTACTTTAATGAAACTCAGAGAGCATCTTTCTCTAGAAATAATACATATGCCTAAAATAGATAAAATCGGCTATATACTACCCTTCTATACTACTACTACCCCTAGCCCCATACACATAACTTAAAGAAAGATTTTCGAACTTCCGGATTCGTTTATACCCTATATAGTGGTTAATATCTGAGATATTTTAAAGAAATTAAGAGAGAATAGCTCCTTAATAACAGTGTGGCCTTGTGCCTAAATGGATAAAATCGGGCCAATAATAACTGTAGCCCCATATACCTAATATCCGAATTTCGAATTGCCGGTTGGATTTATAGTGTATGTATCCGTCAAAAAGTAAGATATCTTGGCAAAATTAAGTGAACGTATAATATTGGATATAATACTGCTTATTTCCGAAAATGTGTGTGTAATATATTATTGAAATTAAGTAGAGTTTTAAATTATGTGATTTTGTGTTGAATATGAATGGAATTGGTCTTGACATTGGCCTAAACATCGTAACCCAAATGTAATGACTTCCGATTATTCGCTTGACTTATTTAGAAGTATAGCTTCTAATGGGAGTTCGGAAAAGGCTGCGTTAAACGTTTAACACGCAGTGGTTAGGGTGTATGTGAGGATTAATCATTTCATATCTTATTTTAGCTATTATAATCCACTTGTAAATATTAGTAATATGAATACAGCGCCCGCTGAAAGTGAGAATTAAATTGAAAAAATTTGTTTGTCGAAAAAGAATAATTTGTGTTTGCCAAAAAGATTATGTTCCATTAACATTGATTTCCATACTTTCATGTTTCCAATTTGAAGTTCACTTCTCCCGGGGGGACTGTATGCACCCTGTTTTTATATACCGAATATATTAAATTTAGTCCCTTTGAATGAGTTTATATCACATACTTGTAGTACAAGTATGTATATATATATCTCATTTTAGTTAATTAAGATAATTTTAATATAAATATTTTGGGTACTAAGTAAAATGTATTAATGAAACTAAGTGAGTCTACGACCATTAATATATATCATTTAATAAGATACTAAATTTGATTGTAATTTATTCAAGGTTTCGTAAAATAATTAATGTTGAGCTCTTACGTATAATTTTTATACTCTCGCAACCTATCGATCCTTCTGGCCGAGAGTGGAGCGCAGGAGGTCGGGGGATCTTCTCGCCTTGAACAAAGTTCACCTCGCCGCCATGGTAGGAGTTCTCACTGGGCACTGTCCAATGGGAACTCATGCGGTGCGGCTTAGAATACTACCCGATGGCAGTTGTCAAAGCTGTATGGAGGAGGGTGAAGTGGAAACATCCCGGCACTTTCTCCTCTATTGTCCGGCTTTTGCTAGGTTGAGATTGAAACATCGCGGCAATCATACATCTCAACAAATTTGTCATAGGCACAAAGCGCTTTGTCGACATGTAAGGGTCTATTGATCCGGCTCATAGGAGTTTTGGGTACCACAACGGACCGGCGTTTAAGCTGTCCAAGTGTGATCCTTCTTAGGATCGACCCGCTAACCTAAACCTAAACCTAAACCTATTGCAGAGTATAATAGTTTTGTTCACCTAACGGTTGTTTGTATCACCTAAAACTAATCGAGTTAGATATAGGGTTATATATATATAAATGATCAGGATGAAGAGACGAGTTGAAATCCGGGTGAATGTCTGTCCGTCCGCGCAAGTTCTAACTTGAGTAAAAATTGAGATATCTTTATGAAACTTGGTAGACATGTTTCTTGGTACTTTTTAAAGTGGGCGTGGTCCCGCCCCTAATAGGTTTAATGTGCATATCTCCTAACCCGCTAATGATATAATAACAAAATTCACTGGAAGCAAATGTTTTTAGCACCTCTACTGATGGTGTGAAAATGGGTGAAATCGGGTGACAAGCCCGCCCACTTCCTATATAACGGTACTGTTAAAAAATACTAAAAGCGCGATAAACCAAGCACTAAACACGCCAGAGACATTAAATTTTATCTCTGGGATGGTATGAGATGACTTTATAGGAACAGCGTTCAAATTAGTCAGTGGGCGTGGCACCGCCCACTTTTAGGTGAAAACCCATATCTTGGGATCTGCTTAACCGATTTCAACCAAATTCGGTGCATAACGTTCTTTTTATATTTCTATGTTATAGTGCGAAATCGGACTACAACCACGCCTATTTCTCATATAACACCGTTTTCAATTCCATCTGATTCTTTCACTTTCCACTGTGCATATCAAGCAACAATGATTATATCGGGGTAAAACTTTGCGCGAATAATACGTTTAAAGTATGCCACCTTGTGACCCAAAATTGTCTAAATCGAACCAAAACTGTTCAAGCCCCTAAGTACTAAATATGTGAGCCCCAGTGCCAGCGAAAATATCAATCAATCCACAAAGAAATCTCAAACGAGTATACCATTTGACTTTGTGAGAGTATAAAATGTTCGGTTACATCCGATTTAGCCCTTCCTTACTTGTTTATTTCAAAGTTTAGCAACACCTTAAAGTGTTTCCCAGGCTTTGGATCTTTGCAAATTGTGAGAGTATAAAATGTCTCTCTTATATCTCAACTGCAACAACCCCGCTCAAATAGACATTCTATTAGGCAGCATTCTCATACCTCAGATAATACTCGAAGGTGTTGAAAAAATTTCAAACACACTATTGGCACAAAATACTATTTTCGATTGGATCCTAAGTGGACTACTTATGGAACCAGTTGTCCCTATGATAACTCAAGTTGAGGAAATCTCAAATAAATACCTTAATTCACAATAAAAGAAATTTAGAATTTAGAAGAACTTTTACAAAGCCACAACTACTAAATCAAATAATGGTCGGTATGTCGTCCGACTACCACTAAAACAACAATTTCCCAACACAATCGCCTTAGGTCACTCTCGCACCTCTAGAATACAGCAGTTTCAAAGTATGGAAAAAACTTACTTACTTAAAACTTTTTACCTACATAAAAAAGGTTGGTTCAAACCAGACTATGATAGTGTATTGGAAGAATACTTTCACTTGGACCACATGGAGGAAGTAAGCGCAGGCGAAAAAATGATAAACGGCAAATACTACTCACTTACTTGCCACATCAAGCAGTAGTAAAGCCAGATAAAAAAACAATTAAAGTGGAGTTGTCTTCAATGCCTCAAGAGCCACTAGCTCGTGGAATTCCCTAAATGATATCCTTTTTGCGGGAATGTACTTACAAATACGTAAATACGTACAAAGAAGACGTCTAAAAAATGTATAGACAAATAGTCGTACATAAAGACGATCAAGATTTTTAGCGAACTACTTTTCGAAAATCCCCCAATAGCCCACTACGCGACTAAAAACAGTGACCTTCGGCGTTAACTGTGCCCCATTCTTAGCCATTCCAATACTCCACGAATTGGCAGAAAATACCAAGTCAGAATTTTCTCTGGCAACCCAGGTGTTAAAAACACAAACGTATGTAGACGATATCCTGTCTGGAAGTCACAGTCTTCCACAAGCATGCGAGTCACTATAAAAAGTGGTAAAAATTTGTTAGATACTAATTCCCTTAAATTCAAAAAGGAAAGTATAACAAAACATATAACAGTTTTCATACACTACAGAGTCAATATCTGCATTAGCCGCCATAACAAAACGACAAATTCTATCATCCGTGGCAAAACTTTTCGACCCCGCAGGATGGCTTTTGCCAATTATGATACAATCCTAATGCGAGAATTATGGCTAGATGGAAACGACTGGGACTAACAAGTAAAACCACTTCGTTTAGAAAAATGGTCCCAGTTTACGAGCAATCTAAATGATACCTCACAGATACAAATCTCTCGATGGGTAAATTATGCCTCAGAACACAAAGTCGAACTACACGGCTTCTGTGACGCCTCTGCAAAAGCATATTGCGTCACTATATACGTTCGCACACAAAGCGATATTGCGACCACAAGCCACTTACTAGTAGCAAAAGCAAAACTGGCTCCTTAAAATACAATAAGTCATCCACGATTTGACCTATGTGGAGTGCTACTACTAGCCAAACTAGTGTTCATCGTACAAACACTGCACTGCAACACGCATCCGCAGCACAAACAGACCGCAGCAAGTCAACCGTGTGGCACTACGCCGAAGAACGGTACCCTGTCCTGAGTCCCGTCCATGGCGTCAGGGAAACGCAGATGGCTAAATGAGTTAAGCTTCCCGCCCTGAAGAACTCAATTACACTGCACAACACACCACTCACAAGACAACACTGGCACTCACACCACACCTGGAAACAGCAGTACACCACACACTAATGCAACACTACTGGAAGCAGCCGCATACACACAAACACAGTAGGATCTCTTCACAGCCCAACGAACAAAACATCTGTCCTCGAAATGGACAGGCCCCTTTTTTATATCGACTACTACTACGCATAGTGATTGCGATACGTAAGTGGTAGTGTTAACAAAAAGAATGACATAAGAATTCTAGTAGGAGTGCTAATAGGACACTGTCACAGACATATCAGTGGACTTGGAACACCAAACAATGACTATTGTAGATGCTGTCACTATATACTATGGAGCATATTCTATGTGAATACTTTGTGTAAAAAAGGAATCGCAACTATGGGGTTAGGAGCTTTAAGACGGTGTCTCAGATGTTGCACAAAAAAAATCTTATGTATTAATGAACTTCATCAGGGTCACAGGGTGGTTCAGAGAGGACATAGTAAAGTGAGGGGATTTTAGTCCCGGTGGTTACACAATGGGCCTCCTTAAGGCCTAAGTGCCTTGTCAGACATTTACTCTAGCTAGCTAGTAAAACTAAGCGTCCAACTAATCCATCGTTGTTTTATTGCAATTTAAAGTTGTAACCTCTAAAAAACATGCATTATATAAATGATCAGGAGAAAAAATCAGAAGAAAGAAAGTTGAAATCCGCGGGACTGTCTGTCCGTCCGTCCGTCCATCTGTGCAAGCTGTAACTTGAGTAAAAATTGAGATACCTCTATGAAACTTGGTACACATATTTCTTGGTACTGGTTGGTATTGCAGATGGGCGTAATCGGACCACTGCCACGCCCACAAAACGCTATTAATCAAGACCAAATAAATTGACATAACTAAGCTTCACAAAAAGATACAATACTGTTATTTGGTACACAGGATCATATTGAAGAGGGCATCTACAGTTTAAATTTTTTTTTCAAAGTGGGGGTAGTCGTTCCCCCCTAATACATTTAATGTGCATATCTCCCAAAGCTATAACAACACAATTCACTCAGAACAAATGTTTTTAGCATCTCTATCCATGGTATGAAAATGGATAAAATCGGGTAGCAACCCCGCCCATTCCTTATATAACGGTACTGTTAAAAACTACCAAAAGCGCGATAAATCAAGCACTAAACATGAGATGATTTTATAGGAACCGCGTTCAAAATTACAGTGGGCATGGCACCGCCCACTTTTAGGTGAAAACCCATGTCTTGGGATCTACTTAACCGATTTCAACCAAATTCGGTACATAATATTCCTCTTATATTTGTAAGTTATAGTGCGAAAATGGGGGAAATCGGATTACAACCACGCCTATTTCCTATATAACACCATTTTAAATTCCATCTGAATATATAATTGCAATTCATATATTAAAATAAATAAATGAAACTCTCGATAATAGTATGATTTTGTGTGTCAAAAACGGATTGAATCGGGTCAATAGTTCTTATAGACCTCATATACCTAATATAAACATTTTTAACTTTCGCGTGACTTTATACTTCTTATATCGGCCAATATATGAGTTATCTCAATGAAAATGAGAGAGCGTGTTTTACTCATAACAGGGTATCTTTTTGCCTTAAATGGATCAAATCGAGTGAAAATTTTACCTAGCCCCCATGTAACTAATATCAGGATTTTCAAACATTCGTCTGACTTTACTGGTGATGGTATATGACTTTTGTTTGGTGATGGTATATGAGGAACCTTAATAAAACAGTGGGAGCATTTTATTAGTCTGTGGCATGCTAGTAGTATGTGATATTGGCAAAAATTGATAAAATCGGATTAATGCTACCCTCAACTTCCATATACTACTTATAATGTTTTACGTTATTCTAACCAGTTTTATGCCGAATATGTCGGTCAGTGAGTATTAATATTTTTTTTATATATAATATAAAATTGCTTCACAATATGTTCGCGAGTATAGCTGAGCAATGTCAAAATTAATATCTATCTCTAACCGTTCCGGTTGATCAAAATGTTTTATTTTAACGAAATTAAGTGGATAAGATTTCTTAAAAATTATGTGGTTTGACGCTGAATTAGAATAAAATTAGTATATACCTTGGTCTAAATCTCACACCTTCATATAATGAATTCCGTTTACTGGTTGACGTTTGCCACATAAGCTTATAATATAAAATTAAGCCACTGGTTGAGTTAATATCACATTCATACTTATGTATATCTCACTTCAAGCAATAAAACTGAGATTAAGTTTATGGCCATTAATATAAGTCAAGTAGGATATATTTCTTCTAATATTTAGTGATAATCAGTGGATAGGTATATTTTCTCAGCGATCATGTTGAACTTATAACAAAATATACCAGACAACAATGCAAAAAAGTTTCTTAGAGTGCTGGACTTTGCATAGAGCAAAAATATCTTTCTAGAGAAAATCGCGTGAAATAAGTATTAGTAGTGTAGTATCAAAAGGGCTAAAGATCGTTTTTATGCCGTAATAGATAAACTGCGATCACATCGCTACTGTCTATTATTTCTGTTTTGCGACACATTTTAATATGAAGGTCATGATGTAAACTCAAGAAAATTACATTTTTACCCAGCGCCGTTGGCAGCTTAGAAAGGTTTAGATATTAGTATAGAAAGAAGATCATATACATACCTGTTCTACATATGTGTATACCATACTTAATTACATGTAAGTTATTGTTACTTTAGTCTTCATGGGCAGACCTTTTAAAAAGTGTTAGATAAAAGCAATTTATGGAGGGGTTTTCCGAGCACTTATTTTCAATACAATGAAATTAACTACTAATTTCTAAAATATAAATATAACTAAATATTATGTATTATTATGTTAGTAATATATAGCTATACAAATGCACGTGAGTTGTGTGTACAAAAATATACCATATGTATAACAACGCAAGAGTATAATAAATATCAGTACACTGTATTTGTAGTTTCAGTTACACTAGATTTCTTGACTAGCAAAGTGCTGTATTCAAACTAATTTCAGTGTATTAGTTATATAGTGTTTAAACTATTGTTATATACAGTGGTGAGCAAACACATATACATATGTTCACCAGTATACCATAGTACCTATACACCGAACAGGAAAGGAGTCATAGCAAGGACTCAATTAAAGTGAAAGAGAGCAGCACCTAGGATCCAACTTTTCACACCCGGACGGACGGAATTATATAAGTATTTTATATATTAAGCCATTTATTATTTATTAATTATGCCTAGATTAAGTAGAAAATCTCTATTACTATGTCGTCTTCAGAATAAAAGACGTATGAGAGTTCTTCGTGCAAACTCTTTATATAGAGATAGTGAGCAGTCACAAGATACTGTAAGTCACGCTAATTGTAGATTAGATACCTATGTATGTCTGTCTGAACAAATCTATATATATATATATATAAATGAAACCCGTTTCCCGTTGTCACGCCATAACTTGAGAACGGCTAGACCGATTTGGCTGTTTTTTTTTTGTAGTTTGATACTCTGTAGAAGGTTCTTACGGAAAAAAATATTAAGAAAATGTCTTAGAAAGATTGAAAAAATACATTTAATTTTGCATATTTTAAAAAACGCGCGTAACGAATATCATCGTCATTCACAGCCATAGACTATATTGAAAAAGTATCGTTTGTTCGGAAAAGTGCTTACTTAATTAAATTCTATCGCACTAATTTACTAATTTCATTTCATTTTAATGTAAGTATTTAATAATAATAAAATATGTATACTATGAGTTAGATTTCAGAATAGAACTTAGATTTCATATACTAACTGCAACCAAATACGAAATGCTCTAAACTTCCACCAATTTCAGCACTATTGCACACGGACAAAATTAATTAACTGCCGGTATTTTCCCAGTCGCACAAAATAATTATTTAAATCATAACTGGCTCGGTAATCGGGCTATATAGACAGAATAAAATGCTGAAATTAGTTTTGATAATAACATTTTACTAAATTAAACTACTTACTCAATATAATTTAATTATAACTTAGCCACAGCAAAGCATGGACGGGGTCTTCTAGTTATCAATACAAATCAACATAGAACCAGGCGGGAAAACCTCGTGATACGGTCTTTTGAACAAAATTTAAATACTGTTCAACATGAGAAGAAAAAGGCAATCGCTATGATTTGCCAATTTGGGCTTCCAACCTTCTATATCACCTTATCGGCTGCAGAATTTCAATGGGTTGAGCTTTTAGTCATTCTCTCTAAAACTGGTGATTCTAAAGATATTTCGGAAGAGGAAACCAACAGTTTAACAATCCAAGATAGATATCGCTTAGTTCGGTCAGACGCGGTTACTTGTGCTAATATTTTGACTACCGCTATCGACAAATTCTTAAGCTTTTTAAAGATAACGTCGGCATTTGTGGAGAGCATTTTTCATAAATTTCTACTGAAGAGTGAAATTTCAACAGAGAGGTTCCCCGCATGTACATGGAATGTATTGGCTTAATAATGCTCTCAGGATCAACCTTAAAGATCCTCAGACATTCCGTGATGTCATTAGTTTAATTGACAATTATATGTCTACAGATGGTTCGGTTAGCAACGCAAATACTGTTACTTCTTACAGAAACAAGTCAAAATTTAGAAAGTCACAAGGAAAACTTTTTCAAAATTCAAAACGTTTTAAATTCATATATGACTTCAGAAGGCATTTCTAATTTAAACGATTTTGAACACTTCCTGTCTGATAGTAGAATAAATATGTCTTTTGATGACTATTTGTTAGCCCTTAGATCAAATTTAACAAACCCCAACATTTTTCTAAAAAGAAAATTACAGGATCGTTTTATAAACGCTTATAATCCTCTGATTTTGGAACTCTATAGAGCAAATATGGATATCAAATAAACTCTGGATGCATGTGCTTGCTGTTCATATATAATTAATTATATTAACAAGTCTAACAGGGGAATTTCTAGGCTCTTAAATGAAGCTATATCAGAGGTAAATGCTGAAAATTATACTATTAAGCAAAAACTTAAACATATAGGTCACAAATTTATATCAGGAACAGAAATATCTGCACAAGAAGCAGAATATTGCTGCATTGGGCTCCATATTTCGAAAGCAAGTAATGCAGAAATATTTATAAATACCTCTCGACCTGAGGAACGTGTTCGAATGGTAAAACCTAGAGCGGAACTTCAGAACCTTCCTTCAGGTTCGACTGAAATATTCGTAGCCGGTATTTTAAACCGTTATGTTCAAAGATCCGATCAGTTAGAAACTCTTTGTTTAGCTGATTTTTCATCTATGTATAAATATTTTAAATCTAGTAGAAGAGCACAAGATAGTGATCATGAAGAAGAAGAGAGGGAAGACGATAATTTACCAGAAAGCGGGGTTGTCATGCCTCTTAAAGACGGTACCGGTTTTGTGAAAAAACGTACCAAATCTTGTATTATTTGGTATAGAAGGTTTAACCCAGATTTGGCCAGAGTTGAGTATTTCCGCGAAATGTTAATGCTTTACTATCCTTGGCGGAATGAACAGCAAGATCTCATTGAAAACGATAATGAGCAGACTTGCATAACACATCGTATTATAATTGAGGAAAATCAAGGAAAATATGATGTTTTTGAGCAAAGGGAACTTGAAAATGTTTTAGAAAGTCTGTATAATGAAATAGACTTAGAGGAAGGTGCTCAAAATTAACTACCTATCGTGTAAAATAAGTTCAGAGTGTTGGCACTTCCAGAAACAAACCCAAATATAAATATGCTGGACTTGCATGGTGAAGATTCAACAGAAAATGGCACTGATTGCAATATTAGACTTATTAAACTACCCCTTTGAATTCCAGTTGAGGGACTATTTTCTTTAGTTAAAATTCAAAATACTAAGCAACGAACCTATTTGACACATTTGATGCACCAGCTAAAAACAAATCGCCCAATTTATGAGTTCATTGGCGGCGGTGCAGGTGTAGGAAAGATTCGTTTTATATCTGCAATATATCAAGCTCTTAACCATCGTTATAATTCTACACCTGGATCCAATCCAAGTTCCTTAAAAGTTCTTCTTTGCCCACCTACGGGTAAAGCAGCATCCGCAATAGGTGGAATGACCCTTCATTCAAAACTCTCTTTACCTATTAATCAGTTGAATAGAGAGTTGAGGCCGCTTAGCAATGACACAATTAATTCATTGTATTATAGACTTATCGATTTAAAATTAATCATAACTGATGAGGTATCAATGGTAGGTGCTCGTATGTTCAGCCCTGTTGATGCGAGATTAAAACAAATTTTCAAAACAGACAGCCCCGTCAGTGGAATACCGGTCATAGTGTTTGGTGATTTGAAGCAACTCTCACCTGTTGGAGATAGGTGGATATTCTCCCTAATCCCAATGATGCATACAGCACTTTAGTTGGTTCCCCTTTGTGGGAGTTATTTAAATACTTTGAACTAACAGAGATAATGAGACAACGGGAGGCCCTTATGGTCCGTATGGCATATATGACAAATGAGGACATATCACTCATTGAAAATCGAGTAGTTAATTTCGAGGAAGTTCCCGATGATGCCGGCTGAAGGAATAACTATTCATAAAAGTCAGGGCGCCACATATAATAAAGTTGTAGTTCATACTCGACCCAGAATGCTTAGAGCTTCAATATATGCTTGTAGTCAAGCTACTTCTGCAGAAGGTCTATTCATCATAGGAAATTTTATTCCTCCTAACAAATTTTCTGAATCGGATCCCGTATTTAGGGAACTGAGGGAATAGAACATAAAGAAAACTTTGACAACAAGTTTCAATTTAATGATTTCCCGAAAATCAGGACATCAAATTTTATTCCATAATGTTCAGAGTCTTCACGCTCACATTAATGATATAAAAAGCGACTGTTTGATGCTATCTTAAGATATTTTATGTTTTGTAGAAACTTGGAGTTATCCTTGCGAAAGTTTTGATATACCAGGATTTACCCCAATTAACGAGCTAAGGATAGATAGCACGGAAACAACCAACAGAAATAAACGGGGCATTATAATATATGCAAAGCATAGTATTGCTTGCTCTATAGAATCAAAGGCTGTAAAGAAAATTTATTCAGGCCGCAAAGTTTTAGAAGCGGTTTTATTTAAATGTTTCAATATTAATATTCTGGTTCCATACAGAAATTCAGCTTTCTGTGTTTGATATTTAATTGTAGAACTTCAGGAAGTCCTTACTTCTAAGTTGTGCAATCAAAATGTGCTAATTGTTTAACATCTGTTTAATGTCTACAGGGACTACAATAGGAAATCTGCTCCAAGAAAAAAACTTTAGTTCCCTGCTTGGTGTAGAATATTCAACTAAACCTGCCGGTACACAAATTGATTGGGCATTTTCAAACATGGATCCTTCCCATGTTAATGCAATTACTTTTGAGACAGTAGACAGCTATCATGACAGTATTGTGTCTCTATTTCGAACTAAAGTTTTCAGACTTAGTGCAATAGTTCTTCATTTTTTTTAAATATAATCGAATTATAATGGTATAGCAATTTTGATAGTAGTTTTTAGGGAAAATTTTAAGAAAAATATGTAAATAATCTAATTAAGAAATTTTTAATTATATGTATAATTTGTTATTATATAAGACATTATTGTATAAATATATGATAGAAATTAATATTTTATTAAATTAATTAATAGAAAATAAATATAATTTGGATATTATACAATCTCTATAAAAATTTATGTTTAATATTGTAAATATAATATACAAATTAATATAATAATATTATATCAATTTTACAGTTATTAATATTTATTATTTTTAAGCTAAACATGTATAATAATATCGATATAATATTTAAAAAATGTTATTCATTGTCCCAAAATGATTTCTTTTCATACTCCTCAATACAGTTGTAATGCATTCTATATAAAATCAATTATAAGCTTATACAAAAAACACAAGAACGATTTCGCATAATTTAAGTAAATTTAGTTTACAAATTGCTCTAATTAATTTCACTGTGAATGTAAATAACTGAGGCAACAGTTCCTACTTCTAATTATTAAAATATATAAAGAAATCTCAAACGAGTACACCATATAACCTTGCGAGTATATAAAATGTTCGGTTACATCCGAACTTAGCCCTTCCTTACCTTAGTTTATTTTATTGCTTTTTAAAAAAGATTTAATATTGATAAAAAACTGCATATATCTGTTTTTGCCTATTTAAACCTAAAGCAAGAAAAGAATGCAAGTCATTTGCGTTCGTAAAAGGCAATGGAAGGCAACTTGAGAAAATTTAGAGTAATTTTATATATATGCATTTAATTAATTTATTTGTTTCTAGCGTAATAAACATATCTATCGCAACAAAACTATCACCAGCATCAGTAACAAAACAGAGAAAATGTTTGGTGAGTTTTTTAAAATACTAAATTAAAATCATACGGTATTATAATTAATATTTATATATTATTTTAATGTATAAATTTTAGTATAAATAAAGTAGTTGATCTGTCCAACTGTGGGTCATTCGACAGTGTGTCCTATAACAAATGTATAACATTCTTACGTTATATTGAATATTGATTTATTGTCACTGAATGCTTCTAAATTATCATTAAAGAAATTGTTATTTTTTAACATTTATTTATTCTTGTTCAAAGTTAGCAATAAGTTATAAATCTTAAATCTATTTAAAAGTAAACAATCTCAAGGTTGTAGTTGAGCCTTTTTGATAAAACGTTGCTCTTTAGAAGGCTGGTAGATCTCTTCCATCTAATGAGATGATGGCGGGATCGAATCCATCGAGAAGGACATGGGTTTGAAATAAGCATTTAGCAGTTCCTTACTTTTTTATGAATCAATAAACTAATGTATTAACTTGACGCATAATATTTTTTTATTGAATATATTAATATTAAAAAAATTTATTTTATCTTATCTCTCATAGTTTTCAGATTTGTAATTTAGTTTGTAAGAAAAAAATAATAGTTTGGAATTAAATATTTTAAAAATATTTAATATCCAAACCTGTAACCCGGAGTCAGCTGACGATTAGGAATACTGCTGAATGAGTTCAACAGCGTTGCATGATCACTCGTATACGTACGTGTTAGGGGAAAATGGTGAAGTCTATTACGTCGCCTTTGGCGTTTTCACTAGTTTTTATACTACTTTATAAAATTTTTATATTTTCAGTCTCACTAGTTTTTTCACCACTTTTGGATGGCAGGGTGATGATGAGTAAATTCAAATGGTGGTTTTGGTGTTGCCCATTACATTGAGTCTGATTGACTATCTTTGCGATTGTAATTATTGTTTCCGACGTTTTTGGTTAGTTATCATACTTTTAGTAGTTTTCAAGATAACCGCTATACCCGGTTTCTTCAATTTTAAGACTGTATCGTGTAAAGCATAGCAGTAAACTTTTTGGAGATAAGTTCAATTTAGAGAGCAACGCCCACTTTTGAATTCTGATTCTTTGACCTTAATTTGAGTTTTGTTGCGTGATTTCTGACTAAGTTATAGCACTTTACACTTATCAATCAATTCGTTTCGACCATTTGATAAGTTTAATGTACATATGAAAATTAATATCTCGATTGGTTTTAGATGTAGCAACCAATTGGTCTAATAACTATTGCTACTATACTCTGTGCAAAATTTTGCGAGGGTATAACAGAATACAAAGTAATTTATCGTACTCCAACTTTCAACGCAAAAGTGAAAAATCAGCATAGTGGGAAACAAAAGAAAAATATCGAACCTACCTTATACAAAAAATGTATTAACTAAAAAGCGCTTGAAGGATATGGACGTTAGTTAGTAAATCTCTTCTAATTTCAAATATACAATATATTTGTATATATAATATATCCATATGTATGTCAGCAACACAAAGGTAACTAATTATCTGAGCCAATACAAGCATGCCTCGGCTGAGATGGCCTTCAGTGCCCATAGCAATGTTTTTTTTTTTGGTTTTGGTTCATTTTTGGTGTACCATTCGCTAGGTTGTTGGCCACTTTCGATGTCATATTCATAAACCCGGGGGTTCTCAGCTACGTTATTAAGGATTTCTTTTGCAACCTCTACTTGACGCCATCAGGTTTTTAAAGGTTTAGCGTTGATACTCTTCACATTTGAAACATTAATTAAAATGTGCTGAGTCGATCCAAAAAAAATTTTGAGATCCTCTGTTATCTCACTGATGTCAACATGGCTATTTTCAACTACTGTTCCATTAATTTTATTATCGTCAGTAATAGAGGTGGGAATGGACAAGGCAGGTTTTCGATGATTTCACGACCTTTACTAAATGCATTGTGCCACTTTATTTTCAACAATTCCATATCCGTGATTCCATTGGAAACACATTAGTTCGAAAATAAAGAGATGGCCGATTGACCGAAAAATGTTATATACCATTGAAGTAAGATGAAAATGTAGATTATGTCTACTTAAAACTTATGTACAAGTATGTATATTTAAAATTTTTTTATTTTACGACAATTAAAATTTGGTTTTGGAATCACTAAACTCAAGAAGCGAGAACGAAAAACATTTACCTATAATAAAGGTTTTTATGAACGTTTCTGTGGATTCAAAATATTATTTAAGAGGACTGGACGCTATTCTGGTGAATATATGCAATAATACTTTAAACTCGTCACTATTGTGTGGATAATTGGTCGTTCGTATCACATATGGAAATTATTATTAGATTTCGTCATTACTCAGAAGGAATTCGTATTTGTATCAAAAACAAAATATACTCAACACGACTTCAATAGAAGCAGAAACATAAACTCTTTTAAGTTCTCTGGAACTCGTGCGTGTGATTGGAAATTTTTATTTTTATTTGTAAAGAAACTCAGTGTGTTCTCTTGCGGAGTAGAATTTAGACAACATTTATCTTATTTAATGAAGTAAGGATGTGTAAAGCGGTAAACTGATCGTAATAATGTGGCGAAGAAGTGGCAAATGGAACTAAAAAAAACTCCAAAAAATCCATGTACTAATTTTTTTGGTTTTCCTTAATATAAATTGACGTTATTACAAGTTTTCTATTATCGTGAAATTAGCATATAACTGCACAAAAATCTTCCAGAGCAGATTGGGAAGCAGTTGCTCTACTAATACACCTAGTTGGACCGCCTCAAAAAGGGGATTTTTGCGAGGTTTTTTAAAGAAAACTATTGGATGAAATGTTTTGAAATTTTAAGGAAATATTTATACATAAATAATAAATATACGAGAAAAAAGCAAAGCCCGCCTATGTTGAAGTGATTACGGCTTTCACTGTGGTTAAAAACAAATAAATAAAACACGTTATTCTGATAAATTATTTTTAAAAAAATTAATGTACAGAATTACAGACTTTAAAAATATTAGAATATTATTAGGAAAAACGCACTTAAAGCAAAACTGATTGAATTGACGGCTACCCTTTCGAAGGCTGTAGCTAAAATAATATTTGAAATATTCTTTAAAATTTTACTATGGTATTTTTAAATATACTTGTATATGTAGTCTATCGAAACATATAAAAAACAGTTAAAATAAAAAAAAACAAGCTCTCTAGTGAATTACTATTGCTCTTTAATAAATCTACTCCTCCATATTGAGATCGCCATTCCCAATGGAAAACTTCATAAATTTGTGTGTTTTCTTATTCTGAACTTCACATATGAAAACCTCCCATATTTGAAAATTTTTCGATTTTCAAGTCCATTATTCCTTCAAATATACCATTACATCGTTTTTCTGTGTTGGAGAACGCAAATTGGGCCGAAAATTGTTATCTGCATTACTTATGCACTTATACTCAACAGATCTGATTAGAGCAAAAAAGTATACACACATCTTTGATTTTGATAGATTGCCGAAGTTCAGGATAGCATAATCAAAACTCGAACAGTTTTATTCACAAAAAACACAAAACAAAATTCGTAATACGAGTTTTTCGTTCGCGTGAAAATTCATAAAAAAGCCTGGTAATGATTTATTCAGACGAAGTTTACAATAAGGCTGATGCCATTTTCAAAGGAAAAATTTACAAGTTTGTGTTTTTCTTATCGTGATCTTCACGTGGGAAAAATCTCCCATATTTTAAAATTTTTCGTAATCGTAGATATAATTTTTTTCATATGAATCGACGAAATTTGTTCACAAAATTGATAGAAGAGAACAACTATCAATAAAGTGTAAGTATACTTTATTAACTATATACGAGGTGTGTTCAAAGAAAAAGGTGAATTTTGATTTTTCGCGGACTGTGGACATTCGATTATCGATATTTTATTTTTGTGTTTAATTGGGCACATATGATTATCATGTGCTTGCATTAGGAGTCAGTTTCGATTAGTAGTTTGTTTTTGACAACAGAACAGGTTAGTCATGTTTTTGGGTGCTCTTCGATTTTTGACTTTTGAAAGAAATGGATCAAAGAATATGTATTAAATTTTGCGTTAAAAATGGAATAAAGTACTTCAAAGCACCTGAAATATTCATTGTGACATTCGGTGAGTCCACTTTGTCTCAAAAAGGTGTTTATAAGTGGTACAAGCGCTTTACAGAAGACCGAGAAGCGAGAAGATGTTGATGACGATAGCATCCTTGAGGTGCGACCACGTCAACAAGCGAAGAAAACATCGAAACAATGCATCATGAGTTCCTGCCAAAAGGTCCTACTGTTAATAAGTCATACTACAAGGAAGTTATGCAACGTTTGCGTGAAGAAATCGTGGATTCTGCATCCCGATAATGCACCAGCTCACACATTAATGTTTATTCGTGATTTTTGGCCAAAAACAAAACCGTAAATATGCGTCAACCACCGTATTCACCAGATTTGGCTTCTTGCGACTTTTTCCTATTCCTAAAACTGATGAAACCAATGAAAGGAAAGCGTTTTGCCACAAGTGATGAGATCAAAACAAAATCGAAGAAAAGCTAATGGCCATACCGAAAAGGGCATTTCAGAAGTTCTTCGAGGATTAGAAAAAGGGTTGGCACAAGTGTATTATATTCGAGTGGGATTACTTTGAAATGGACAAATAGATATTGATGAATAAATAAGTACTTTAAAAAAAAAATTCAAAATTTACCTTATCCTTTGAACACACTTTGTACATACTTGGTTTTAAAAACTTTTTTATATAAACTAAGGCCTATTAACAAAAAACAGTTGACGATTTTAGTCAACAGTAAAGCCTAAAATCCTGATATAGGAGAGGGTTTTCAAAAAGATAACAAGGAGAAAGTGAATTTGTTTTGAATGAAGTTACATGACTCTTCCAACAACAAGTGGCCACGATCGCAATCGTTTTCAGAATGAAAAAGGTAATCATAGATTTTCAAGTTGCTATCCAATGCAGATCAATTTAAGAAGTTTTTTTCAAATCCATTATTCCTTCAAATATACAATACCAAAACATCTGAAAATTATTGTCTTCATTATTTACAAGCTGCAATTCAAAAGTTTCAGGACTTTTATTAAAAAACGAATATTATTTGTTTTTTTTGAAAAATTTATTGGTCGCCTTTAAAATAGTCTCCTTCCGCCTGAATACAACGTTTTGCACGTTCAAGAAGGTTATCGAATGACTTTTTTTGGTCATTTGTCGGTATAGCGTTGAGGATGGCGGTCGTCGCCTTTTGGATGGCATCAACGTCAGCATAGCGGTTTCCTTTCATGGCCAAATGTTGTTTCCCGAAAGGGTAGAAGTCGCACGGTGCCATATCAGGTGAATACGGGGAGTGGTTGCTTGTTAAAATGTGATTTTTGGTCAAATAATCGGTCACAAGTGTCGATCGATGAGACGGCGCATTATCGTGCAACAAACGCCTACTTCCATCTTCGCGATATTCGGGCCGAACACGTCGAATACGTCGCACCAAACGCTTCAAAACTCCAAGGTAGAATACCGCATTAACATTTTGGCCTGTTGGAACAAATTCTTAGTGGACAATACCCTTGGAATCATAAAAACAAATCAGCATTGTTTTCAATTTGACTTCTCCAGGCTCGATTTTTTGGGTTTCGACTCATTTCTCATTTATGTCCTCACGACCACTTTGAAAACGTTTAAACCACTCGTGATTACGGCTACGGGATAGACAATCATCGCCATAAACTTGTTTCATCATTTGATGAGTTTTGGTAAAAGTTTTACCAATTTTAAAACAAAACTTAATGTTAGCTCTTTGTTCGATGCTCATTTTCCGACCGACACTACAAATGTAATGTCACATGTAGCGCGATATCTCAGCTGTTATACAAGTCAGCTGTTATATAAATTTTATACGACAACACTGAAGAATACACAATTGAGGGATAACAATTTCAAACAGATGGCGCCACTAGAAGCCGCGTTGTTTAAAAAGTCCTGGAACTTTTGAATTGTACCTTGTATGCTGCTAATACCGATTAGATCAAAAAAGATATGTGCGTGACAACCTGTGACAGGTTGCCGAAGTTCATAATAGCATAATCGAAATTCGAACATTTCACACAAAATTCGTGATACGAATTTTTATTCACTTATGGTACACAAACAACTTTAATCAACACAACTGTTCGAGTTTTCACCAGCTCATTTTACGGAAACCGTACTGACGGAGGTGTACTAATCAAACACTTTTAATTTTTACAGTTTAAAATAGCGAAATGGTCGATTTATTTAAAATACAGCCGGGAGAGTCAAGGATTTTTAATAGGTTCACTATTTACGATTTTCTCTCTTTTTAAATGAAGCAGTATTGTATAAAATTTAATGAGTGAAATTTGATTTTTTCTAGTGGTACTTTGGACAAAACAGGCGAAAAGTGTCATAACTTGTTACCTTGGCATTCAATAGAATAAGAATGTAATGCTATTTCAGAATGTGTGGTAAAAGTGTGAAGTAATATAATGAAAAGGTGGAAACAAGCTCCGAATTACGAAAAAATTAATTAAATGAGTAAGGAAGGGCTAAGTTCGAGTACACACACAGGTAAAAGGGGAAGTAATATATTTATGTATAGGAAAAACTTGATATTAAACAAGTAAGGAAGCGGTAAATTCGGGCGTAACCGAATATTTATAAATGTCGGGAAAATATTGTTCTTTCAGGTGAAAAAAAAACTCTATGTTAAACAAGTAAAGAAGGGCTAAGTTCGGTGCAAGTAAATTTTTTCGCACAAAGGCACATTATTATCAGAAAAAGATCCTCTCCGAATGTCAATACTACTGATATTTTCGCTTCAAAGTCAGTCATAGGCACTGAGGTCTACATATTCGGTATCTGGTAGATTGAAACATTTTGGTCCGATTTTGACAATTCTTAGACTTAAGATGGCATATCCTTAAGGAACTAATTGTGCGAAGTTTTATTCCGATATCTTTATTGGTGGTAGATTCATATACTGTAATGCAAAATAATCAGATGAAACCTAAAATTTTGTTACATGGGAATTAGACGTGAATGATGATACGAGAGATATGTAAATAAAACTTTATGGGGGGAAGGGCTTTAATCATTTTTTTTTAACAAATTTGTGCCACAAACTCCGACTTGTGTTACAGTACTATTTGGTATAAGCAATTGAAATTCTTTATATAAAAATTTGCTGGTTTTATTAGATAAAAAAGCTTAAGCGATCGGTTAACAGATGTGTATGTTTTGTAAGTTACAGCAACAATAAGTACATTAGCAGAAGATTTTCGATATATTTTTCTTATATAAGCTTATAAGAAAAAGCATCACTTCTGAGATTTAAACTTGAGAGCCATGAATTCAAATGAGAACTTTAAAAAAATATTGTTTCACTACATGGTTTTTGTATTCTATATAATTCTAAAACTTAGAATTTAATTCAGAATAATTTTATTACCTGTGCATAATTTTATTATAATATTTGCTTGATTTCTATTACTTACCGGTTATCACAAATTTCAAAATGAATTAAGTTTGATATTATTATAGATACAATAAAAAGTTAAATTAAAATGAAAAAATATTTACCGATTAGGGCATTGTCTACCCTGCTGTTTACGGCGGGCTTTATCACAAATTGCGGGACGTAAATTTATATTGCTACCATTTGCCAGCTTGCATTTGGCCGAACAATAAAGCACTCCCAGACAACTCTTTTTTAATATGTTGATATTATGATTGTTTGTGTTACGCATAGCCCAGCCTGATGAATGTTTTTTCGCATCTTCATTAGATGCCGAATAAACTAGACGGCGATGACCATCGACCCACTCATCAAATTCATCGAATTCGTTAACAATTGGAATAATCACGTCATTAATATCCCAAGAAATTTCAGTCCGCAACTTTAATGGTGCTGGACTTGGTGTATGGTATTGTGACAAAGGTTTATTGTTTTTTATCATTTATTTGTTTATTAATTATTAATTGATAATTTAATTTAATTATTAATTTTGAATGAGTGGTTTTTGCAGCGCGTGTTTAATTATATTAGTTTAATTCACAAACTATCCAGAGTCGTTATAAATTCCCGCTTTAGGAACTCGATTCTTTTATTGTATACATAATGACCTTCTAAATGTATCTGGACTTTTATTCGTCATTTACCATCAACGAGGTTTAAAACTTGAACTTAAAACAACTACTTAATTGCTCCGTGTATGTGTTTTGACAAATGAAACGACGGTAAGCTCCCTACTACACACACATACACATTCCGACTATTTGATTGGTGGTGTTTTTACCAGTTATCCGTTAGCTTAAAATTTATCCGTACCAATGGTTTGGGTATCGCAATGAGCTACAAATTTGAGGTGAGCAGTAAATTCATTAGGGTGCTTCACTTTGTTCAAATATAACAACAAAACTGTACAAATATTTGTATGAACTCAGTTGTGACGAACTTGATTTAGAAAATTACAGAATCGCTCTTAGACGACTTTAAAGTGTTTGCCCAAATTTTACATAACTGTACAATATTAACAATGAACCATAATTGTCAATTGAGCAAATGAAAGTTTCTCGAGATAATTCAAAGAATAACATTAGCATAATATAGAATTTTGAAATAATATGTAGAACAAACTATTGACTTGACTTGATTGAATGTATACATATACGCAACAGTTTGTATGAACAATTGAGATAGATATATATCTACCTGTCCATCCGTTTCTCCCAATTTACTACTTGTATATAAAATCACACCAATATTTGAAATATTCTCCTTAAGGTATGGTACATTATATATAAGAATGTTCGAAATCTGACCACAACTTTGCAAGCTACCATATAACGAACATGAGATACATTCATATCTTAATGGAATTTATTGAGAATCTTTTCTCTATAATAATGTGATAAAAAAGGATAATATTGATGCTTAGTCCTCATATACAAGTATGTATGTACATAATATAATATTTATACTGTATATATTGGTTCACACGATATATTTTTAAATGAAAATATTGGTTTGGACGTACTATTACTGTAGTTTGCTACCTATCATACTTTAGTTTAGAACGAAAAGTAATTGAAATGTATATGTATATTAATATGCTGAATTTGGGCTTTACGATTGACTATATTGATCCGATTACGATTGATATCCTTTTCTATTCCATTGTCGTTAGCCGTTGATATGTGAAATAAATTAAATAATAAGTATTAAACTGTTTCCTAAAGTTTTATGAAATCGGTCCATAAAATCTATAATATTCATATAGCCCATATAATTATTCCCGACCTTCTAGTTAATTGAAGTCGATTCACAATTTCGTCGAGTAACGAATGTTGCAAAAAGTTTTAATATAAAACTTGGTCAACACTAGAATATATTTTTCCACTTTAGATTACATACATAAAGCAAAAAAACCTATATAATTGACCGACCTAATGTGCTGTCACAACCAATTATGTGGAATCCGTTAGCCCTATACATATAACTGTGAGGAATAAACTAACGGACATTTCATTGGACACTGAATGTATATGTACAACATATGGATAAGTGCCCGTTTTCATACGTACAGCAATTTATCCATGAGTATGTTTATAATATGTAAAAAATAAACAACGGTAGAGTCGCAGACATCGCGGGTGACCAATAGCGTTTCTATGCCATTTTCTGGTCTAAATTGTGTTTGTTTTTGACAAGAGTGCTTATGAAATGTTCTAAAATATTTCTAAAGTAAATGAAGCTGTTGTTGTTGTAATTTGGGAGTGGTGAAAAAAACTTGAGTACGTACATATGCGAATAATTGACCACAGGTTGCAATGTAACGGAATGATCAAAATCATGCAATGCAAGTTACAGCGCAGAGTGGTTCTAATGTGATTACTGGGATTACTAAGTTTCTACGCTCAACTCTGCAAATATCAGTAATTGGAACAGGTGCATTACTTACAATCACAGCTCACAAAACTGCCGGTAGCATTATTGCTGCCTCGATTTCGATGGGTTGAGTATTGGCTCACTTTTTATCTAATGTACATACATACTTACGAATGTTCTAAAGTAGATGAAGCTGTTGTAAAGTCTTAGTATATATAATTTGCAAAAAACTTGAGTACGTACATACATATGCGCATAATAGACCACAGTTAGACCTTTTATCTAATCTACATACACACTTATGAATATTCTAAAGTAGATGAAGCTGTTGTAAAGTCTTAATAAATATAATATCGGAATGATGAAAAAAAACTTGAGTACGTAAGTCTATATTTATTTAATAGAACATTTCATATACTTATGTACGTATGCTTTACAACTCATATTTTATACCGGATTGATATTTTTGGTATAATGACGCATCCTGGAAAAGCCAAAATGAATAAATACTCCTAGGCATTTATTATTAGGATGCGACTTACATAACTCACAACTGTCATTTCTTTCTTCATTTATTTGTCAAAATTCTTCAAGGATATTCTGTAAATCGATAAATGTTTCAATGTGATATAGTTTTTGAAACTAAAACCACTGAAAAAAAGTTATAAATAACTAACACAAACTAAATAACAAGTTTTAGGAATTTTAATTTTTTACCTGGAATTGCATTCCGGGCGTTTCAGATACAATTGAATCAGTTCATTTAATTAATTGTCCAATAATAATATATAACTAGAACTTATAGGGCGTACTACTACCGGTTAGTTTTTAAAAGATTTCGTCTTCAATTTAATGAATACTTTTGTAAATGTTCAAGGAAGTAATACCATTGAAATGCTCTTGTCCTATTCCTAAGAGAACTTTTGATTCCGCTTAAAATCAAAAATGGTACTGGGGTTGCTGATGGACTGCCTTTTTCCAAGTAAAAGTAATATTTCAATACCTCCATTTCCAAAATCCTTGGTCCGCACCTGGTATATATAGAAATGACCGGGATGACAAGACGAGTTTAGATACGAGTGACTGTCTGTTCGTCCGTCCGTGCAAGCAATAACTTAATTAAAATTGAAAAATGTTTAAAAAGTAGGCATGACACCAACCCATATCAGATTCAATGCATATATCTCACAAACCATTAGCGCTATATCAACTATCGTCCCTTATAACGGTTATGTTGAAAACTATTACATACGTGATAACTCATTAAGTAAATACGCCAGACGCATTAAATTTCGCAACTAATATGGTACGGAAGGGTTTCAAAGGAGCCGGTATAAAAACTGGAGAATGGTTGTGGCAATGCCCATTTTTAGTTGAAATTCCATATTAAAATACCTCTCGATCAGTTTCAACTAAATTTGGTGAAAACCATTATTCCCACATTATATTGTTACATTGTGAAAATGGGTGAAATCGGAATACAACCACGCCTACTTCGTATTAAAAACAATTTTAAATTATATCTGATTCTTTCTCTTTAAAATATAAAAATCAATCAACCACGAAGATATCGGAAAATACAAACAAATAATGCTTTTAAGGTATGTCATCTCATGACTATAAATTGTCCAAGTCGGATATAAACTTTTCAATACCTCAGATAGTGAATATGTAGACTTCACTGTTTTTGAAAAGGAACATTTCTTTACCAATGAAAAAAGCACATCAAAATTACGCATATGTACGTCAGAGGTACGTCATAGCTTCACCAATAAACCCTTTTCAAATACTGATGCCACACATTATTTTTTAACGAAAGTTGTTTGAGGAAATAACCGAGAAAAATTAAATTTTTTTTTTCAATAACACATATTTTTAACCAATTACACTTTATGTTAAGCTGCTCCAAAAGACAAATGTACAATATCAATCTGGTAGTAATGCCATAAATCCCAAATGAAAATTTATTAACAAAATAATTAGTTGTATCAGTTGTACCATTAATTTTATTTCATTTTACGTTTTATTACGTTTTTTAAATCAGTTATAAATTCATTGCACTTGATCTTTATTAATATAAGGTCTAGTAGCCCTCGTCATAGATGAACACAAGCAAAAACAACCTACGTCATATTTTACTGTTTGTATCGGCAAAAGTGGCTTATGGTTCTACAAGTAATACTGTAAAAGCTAACCACGTGTAATTTCGGTTTCGTCGACTCCGTTCAGTAAGGAATAAAATTGTAGTAAGAAAAAGGCATTACCCATTTCCAGAAGTTTACTAGAAATTGTACACGGTTTTTGTAGGATTATGATACCTTTGACTGATTTAATATATCATGGCATAAACCACAAGCAAAAACTATTCAGTCCTATTGGGTTTATAATGTTTTCATGCAATTCTAAATTGTCTACCAACAAGAACGACGAATGGTTAAATTAAATAAAATATTCAAATTTGGTCCAAATGCATGATCTTGGCGGCCAATTGAATGCACCATTTTTCGATATTAACGAGTTGCCAAACTTTACACGTAATGTCTCCATGTTTAGACAAGAAATATGAGGTGACGTACCGTCTTGTTGGATATGTTGGAAATAGAGATCGTCCAAGTCGATTTTATCATATTCTGGAAAAAAAAGGTGATCACCATCTTGTTATAACGCTCGCTATTAATGGTAACGGCATTTTATTTCAAAAGAAATAAGGCTCGATGATGCCGCCATACCACAATTCGTGGTCATGCGTTCCCTGAATCACACGAGGATTTGATTCACCCCAATAGCGACAACTTTGTTTGTTGACTAAGCCTTTAAGCCAGAAATAGGCCTGATGTTTGCTGTTTTAATGAAAATTCTTTCAAGCTATTGGAGTTTCAACTAGACGCGAGTGGCTTTTGTGCATTTCCCACTTCATTACAAAGTTTCGTTGTTCAATGAGAAAGGTATCAGCTCTTCAATTTATTTACCGATTATACATTGCGTTATGTAATAATGTTGCGAGGGAAATAATGTTGTGCATAGCTATTTATTTTTTGATAATTTTAAATTATAAACCAAACGTACGTGTAAAACCAAACCTGCGTGTAAAGCGGAGTCATGAAAGCAAAGAAAGCTTTTAAGGATATCTAAAAAGCTAAAAAACAAATATTTCAATAGCAAAAGTTTAACATTAAGCTAATATATTATTTTTATCTAAATGATTTTAAACGTAGTCAGTAAATTTTACTTCAGGCAAGAAAAGAGGACTACAAACGAATCAATTTAGAAGTTTCACCAATGATATTATGCCAAGCATTCTCTACTATTAGTGTGTATAGCTGATTTATAGGTTTTAAACGACTATTATATCGTCGGAAATACTCTAACGAAAAAATTGTTTTTGAACGGACGCTAATATGTCATAATCTATTTAGTAACTCGATTGCCATACTACAGAGCCCAGCCAAGATTGAAAAAGAGTTTTAGTGACATAAGGATCTCTAAATTCTATAGACCATCGTTTGTCAAAACTAAGAGCACCTTTATCTTAAAGATATTT
Organism: Bactrocera oleae; assembly: GCF_042242935.1. Classification (NCBI taxonomy): domain Eukaryota; kingdom Metazoa; phylum Arthropoda; class Insecta; order Diptera; family Tephritidae; genus Bactrocera; species Bactrocera oleae. The sequence goes on along the minus strand of NC_091537.1, from coordinate 54,874,274 downwards.
CGATATTCAATTAGAGATTTTTTCTATGAAGCCATATAAAAGGAAATAAAAGCTCCTTGATGTATGTTAATAGAGTTTTGCTTCATAAGCGAAAAAACAATTTGCGAAAATTGACGGGTTTTCCTTTTCAACATGAAATACAAAATATTTGTGAGGATAGTAAACATAATACTGATAGAATATGTGAGGTCCTTCCGGAATATCAATGCGGTTTGAATCCGGAAGGTCAGCAGTACATCAGACCTTCTGTCTCAAACAAGCCATGGAGAACTGATTTCAGCACAACACTGATTTGCATATGATGTTTATTGATTTTAAACAAGCATTCGATAACATTAATAGGATACCTATTATTATAACAAAAATAATAATGTTGTACGAAACTGTATCAAAAGTAATGATACAGGACAAATAATCCGAATAATTCAGAATTAAGTCTGGAGAAAGGCAAGAGGATACACTATCAACCACAATTTTCAACCTAATGTTGCGTTGTATCCTTGACGAAGTAAGGGACGAAAAGAGAACTGGACGCCTATGAAACAGAATTACGCAAATATTCACATAGAATGTCCAAAACCGCAGCTGGCAAAATTGGTCTAAAAATCAAAGAAGATAGAGCGAAATAAAAAAGCCAGCATCAATATTTAAAATGAATCAATAAACGTATTGCATATATATCAAATTTGGCTTTAAGCTTAGTAGCAAAAGCAAGCCTTACTATCACTGAGGGAATTCAAATAGCCAATCATCAAGTGTAAAGACAATGTAAACTGGTCCTATAGAAAATAATCATTCGACCAGTTTTTTGTTACGATGCAGAAATCAATCGAAAATGACAAAGCCAAACTGCAAACTTTCAATAAAAATTCTAGGAACAAGTAAGAAAGTGTTAAGTTTGGGTGTACCCGATCATTTTATACTTTGCACGGATCGAAGACGAGGAAATAATTTCATGTGTTTGGCAAAACATTATAATATCAAATGTTGCGTAAGAATTCAACTTTCACTATTCAAAGAAATCGATTTGTTTGGCTTAAGTCTTATTTTTGGAATTAAGATAAAGTATATCCAATGTAAAACGTTCACTTTATGTTTCTAAGATATCTTATACATTGAGTGATATATTCGGTACAAAGTCAACAGGAAGTTTAAAATAAGAATTGTAATACCCATATGCCTAATGGGGGCTAGGTGTAGTATTGACCACAAATTAAATCCAAAAAAATACTGTCTTCAAGTTTCATTAAGATACATTATAGATTGGCCGATATTTTGGGTATACAGTCAACTGGACGTTTGAAAATCCTTACAGTAGGTATATGGGAGCTAGGAGAAGTATTGATCCGATTTTATCCATTTTAGGCATAAGGAAGTTCGAACATCTTTATATTGAGGCTAAAAGAAGTATTAACCCGATTTTACGAATTTTTGAAATAAATTTGAAACGATTTCCCCCGGGGAAAGGTTCCCTCTGAATTTAAATAAAATATCTCAGAGTTTTGCCAATATTTTTCGTCAAAAATCAGTTAGCGGCAGTGAGGTCCACATATTCGGTATCTGAGATTTGTAAAGTTATGGATAAATTTTTACCGTTTTTAAGCCGGAGTTAGCGTATCTTAAACGTCCCCCGGATTTAAATACATCTGACCATCCTTATCATTTATATATGTATATATAACTGTATATCTATCTCGATTAGACTTAGGTGACTTAGGTGGTAAACAACCGTTATATATTATATAATACTAGTATGTACGAACAAATGTATCAACCGAACCGAATTTGAGGAGCAAACTTATGCGGAATTAATGATTAGACCCAATATCTCTGACAGGGTGATATAGTTAATCAAATATCAGATTTGATACATCTTTTAATATAATGTTTTGAAAATATTTCTCCGCTGTTGACTCACCCGTATTTAGTCCTTCCCTTCTTGTTGAATAAACTGTTTATTATTCTAACTACCCAAACGGTACTGTGTTACACTTAGCATAAGTAAAAATATTTATGAGTTTATAGTTATCAAAAGCGATCACTTTAAGCAAACGTGACGTATTCTACAAAATACTAAAGCTAATTTCACCAAGCAACAAGCCCAAGACAACTCAAGTAAGAATCAATAAAGATATTAAGACAAAAATCTAGCCTGTGACTGGGCAGAAACATAACCTTACTTTCTAAGCCCCATTAAAACGAATATGAGGATAGATATTGATACGTGATATCGATTTAGACCATTTCTTAGTTCACGGGTACAAAATATAAATATATAAATGTTTCCGTCTTTTTTTTTAAGCTTCCCATTGTAAATAATATGAGGAATAATATAATAGTTATATACTACAATATAATGTGACTCAGTATCAAAAATGTGTGATACCGGTCCTTAACGGTACGGTTCCTCCGTACCACTTTATGATGTTTCTTAAGAAATAAGAGTGAACCGAACATTGTGTTCATAAAATAATTGCTACAAAAAATAACCGTAATAATTTTTATTTTAATAAATGCGTTAGCTTGACTTTTTTATTATTGTATGGCAAATTTTATTTTATTATATAAAATTTTGAAAAATTATGGACCGTAAATTACCACCTCAGTCACGCATGTGCGACACCTAATTAGAAAATTATATACTTGTATTGTGGCCTGAAGGGTTGAAGTAGGGATTGTCTCAATTACATATATCATTTACTTCTTTAATTCAGTCAGGTTTCAGGGTTTTGTTTTGTACACCTCTTGCTTGACATAACCCCATAAAAAATTCTGGAGCATTCAGGTTAGGTGAACTTGGGGGCCAGCGGAAAGTGGAGTTTATTGATATCAATTTGTTTTAAAATTTTCGTTGGAGCTCTGCAATAACCGGTTTGACTATGTGTGCAGTTGCTCCGTCTTGCTGGAACCAAACGTTATTGAAAGGGATACGTCTGAGGCGCAGTTCTGGGTAAAAAAATTCATTGAACACCTTTAAATACCGGTGGACATTGACATCTAATACATCTTGATGAAACTGCGCACCACACAGGAACTCGTTCTGGGTGAAGTTCCATCTCGAGGATTATATCTGCATTTGATTCACTCAATATACGCAAATTTTGCATGTTTATATTTCCGTTTAGATCATCAGAAATAAACAAGCAATTAATCAAGTTATTGTCTTCTTTGGCCATTTCAATAATTTTGTGGCAAAATTCTAGACGAATGAATAGGCAAATATAAAGAGTTTAACCGGCATGTTATTTGAACTATGTACGAAAACAGGTTTCACTCATCACGAATTATCCGTTGTAATGACCGTCTGCTAACTCTTGGATTTGTCTGAATTGACGATGCAACAGCCTTGTTTCTTGAACACGAACATACGGATCTCGATGGTACGGTCTTCTTGCAATACTTACAGATTCGGCAAACATGTTGTGTAATGGTCCATCTACTCGGGTCATGCCGCCAAAATCCCGTCTGAATTCCCTTTGGACGGAAATGACGGACTGCTAAGAATGGTACTGCTACACCTTACAAACCCCCCTTTTCGGTATACCAAACATTAATTCTTAAAAAATTTAAATATTAACCTTTCAAATAAAAAAAGTAAGTCGACTCCCTGTAAATATATTTTATAATTCACATAATGAACGACATGTTCGGCATAAGGTTTGTTAGAATAACTTAAATCAATATACAAGGTGCGTTCCAAAGTAAACTGGACTTAAAAAAAAATACAGACCAAATGGTTTCATCGGCAAAATCAATTAATTTTATTCAAAATAGTTTCCTTTTGCTTTAATACAACTTTTTGCACTGTCCAAAAGCATGTCGAACGAGTGTTTTAGCTCGGTGCCCGGTATGGCCGTCAGTATGACGGTGCAAGCCTTTTGAATGGCCGGCAAATGAATTTTTCCGAAAAGGTAGAAGTCGCACGGTGCCATATCAGGTGAATACGGGGAGTGATTGATTGTTAAAATGTGATTTTTGGTCAAATAATCGGCCATAAGCGTCGATCGATGAGACGGCGCATTACTTCCAACTTCGCTATATTCGGGCCGAACACGTCAAATACGGCGCACCAAACGCTTCAAAACTCCAAGGTAGAATACCGCATTAACGTTATGGCCGGGTGGAACAAATTCTTTCTGGACAATACCCTTGGAATCATAAAAACAAATCAGCATTGTCTTCACTTTTGACTTCTCCAGGTGCGATTTTTTGGGTTTGGACTCATTTCTCATTTATGTCCTCACGACCACTTTGAAAACGTTGAAACCACTCGTGCACTCTGCTACGGGATAGGCAATCATTGCCATAAACTTGTTTCATCAATAGAAACGTTTCGGTAAAAGCTTTACCAATTTTAAAACAAAATTTAATGTTGTCGCTTTGTTCGAAACTCATTTTCGCACCGATGACAAAACAATACTGACACTCGCGGACTCAATTAGCTTTTTTACTACAAAAGCATACTTCGTGACCTATTTCCACCCTAAGATAAATCGGATGATAAGTCTGTCCACTCCCCAAAAACTACTAAAGTGCGATAACTCACTAACTACACCCAAGACATTGCGCACAAGCTGTACAGAAACCTATATCAATACTGAACAATGAGGTGATATCCAATATCTCAGGAACGAATAATCCAATTTATACCAAACTGGGTGCATAATTTTGACTTTAGTAGGTTACACTGTGAAAATGTGTGAAATCGGATAAAAATCACGCCTAATTCCTTTAAATCACAATTTTAAATTCCATCTGTGTTTTTCCCTTTTGCAGTGTAGAAACCAAGAACCAAAGAAGATATCGGAATTAAACTTTGTACAAAGAGTCCATACATACCCTGGCATGACTGATAACTAATATTTTACTTAAAATATAGATAAAATTGTGACATATGTGAATAAATGAAACTCCGAAAGCTTCTCTCTTTGAATCCTTGTGACCTAAAATTGTCAAAATCGGACAACAACTGTTCAACTGTGCCAACAATATGTGGACCCCAGTTCCTAAAGCGAACATTTTATCGAAAATAGCGGTCAATCGGTAAGATATGCTATTGATATTCGGAGCAAATCCTTTTCGGCCTGTATGTGAAAATGGGTTGAATCGGAACCTTAGCCGCCATATATGTACCTAATATAAACATTTTCGAACTTACCTTTACATATCGGCTAATATGTGAGTTATCTTAATGAAAATAAGGGAGCATGTTTTGCTAATAACTAGGGCTCGGATTTTTATACACTAAAAAATTCAAAATATGCGCATATAATAAATATATACAATACTAAGGAATGAAATAAATGCTCTATAAACAAACAAAATATGTATGAAATTTTCTAATAATTTTGCTTCTTTAACATAATACATTTATTTAGATTTCATGCCTTTTACAAGTTTATAAATAACAAAGAGATATATAAATTGTTAAGTGCCATTAAAAAAAATAAAGTTAATGAATCATCAATGGTAAAATGTTTGAAGTGCAATAAAACTAAAATTTAAGGACTTTAATTTATAATTTAAACTATTCAATTAAAAATTATAAATAAAAAATATAAACACATTTATATTTTATACACTTTTTTTTCTGGACCAAACCACAATTAATATATTTCACTTCCTTATACGACATTATAATATGGTAACACTAAAGCAAATCAGTTGCTCCTTGCTTACAAGGAACACTGAAACGAATACCACTCAAAAGGGAACAGCAAATACATAGTCAACAGTTAGGCTAGAGGACACCTGCTGTTATTACAAAAGCCTATAAATCACATGTTCAAGTCTGTTCTCCTGCTGACAGCCACCGCGTGCTCATCAGTATTAAATAAACCTTCATTATAGCACAATAACCACCACAACTGGTGACTCCGACGTGATTCCTCTAGTCCAACGTGATATTTCTACTATATTCTACGCACTTTGTGACTCAGCAGACTTCCGATGACAACGCAATCTATACTTTCATCCCAAGCAGGCATGAATTTCGATAAACTCTCATCTCCTGTGGACAAAATACACGATATCGCATTAGCAGCAGCACAAATCAATTCGGTCCAAGAACCAACAGCAACATCAGCAGTCGAATTTTGCATTTCTCCTCTCGAAACTCTTCAATTAATGCTATAATGAATATGAGGTAGCATTGTCACCCGATTCCACCCATTTTCACAGAGGTGCTAAAAACATTTGCTTCTAGGGTTTTGTTATTATAGTTTTAGCAGTTTAGGAGATATGCACATTGAACCTATTAGATTATAAAAAAAAATTATTAAATAATTAGATATTATTAAAAAAAAATTTAACTACAGATGCCCCTCCTTAACGTGATTCTGTGTACAAAATAAGTCTTGTATCTTATTGCGAAGCTTAGTTATGGCAATTTATTTGTTTTTGATTAATGGCATTTTGTGGGCGTGGCAGTGGTCCGATTACCCCCATCTGCAATACCAACCGTCTCACGGTAACAAGAAACATGTCTAACAAGATTCATAAAGATATCTCTATTTTTACTCAAGTTAGAGCTCGCACGGACGGACGGACAGACAGTCACCCGGATTTCAACTCGTCTCTTCATCCTGATCATTTATATATACATAACCCTATATCTAACTCGATTAGTTTTAGGTGATACAAACAACCGTTAGGTGAACAAAACTATTATACTCTGTAGCAACAGGTTGCGAGAGTATAAATATGCCATGTTAACTAACCCAGATTGTGACTGGCGATGAAAAATGGGTCACTTACGACAACATCGACCGCTAACGGGCGTGGTCAAAGCTGCTCCCTTATGGCCAAACGCTCAATTCGGCCCTCTACTGCCAACAACTGGACCGCTTGAAGGCAGCACTCATCCAGAAGAGGCCATCTTTGATCAACAGAGGCCGAATTGTGTTCCATCAGGACAACGCCAGGCCACACACGTCTTTGGTGACGCGCCAGAAGCTCCGGGAGCTCGGATGGGAGGTCCTAATGCAACCACCTTGTAGTCCGGACTTGGCACCAAGTGATTACCATCTTTTCTTGTCCATGGCGAACGCGCTTAATGGTGAGAAGTTGGCCTCAAGAGAGGCCTGTGGAAATTGGATCTCCGAGTTTTTTACCAATAGGGACGCAGCCTTCTACGAGAGGGGTATAATGAAGTTGGTATCTCGTTGGCAACAAGTTTACGAACAAAACGGCATATTTGACTTAAATCGGACAAATGTACACAAAGTTATAATCTTTTGAAAAATCAATAAAATCAAGAAAAAACGAAATTTTTACTTGACCTAATATCTTACATATAGTTTGAAAACTAGGCTATTCATTAAGCTTTGACATTGTTTAGGTATACTCAAGAACATATTTTCCCGCAGTTTTATAAATAAATAACATACTGACCGACATATTCGGCATAAAGTTTGTAAAAATAACAAAAATAATTTTAGGCACATATATAGTATATGGGTTTTGGGTATTTCGTATACTAAATTAAAATTTTTTCTGCATTTTCGGCCAATATTATACGTTCACTTAAGTTTTCTAACGATATTGACCGATGTATGCGGAATAAAGCCAACTGAAAGTTTGAAAATTTTATATTATATATTACTTATATAGGGTATTACATTAAATTGCCCCAATAATATACAATACTGTTATTTAGAGAGGGACAACTGCAGCATTTTGAAAAATTGGGCTTTCAAACAGGTTTAATATGCAAATCTCTGAAGCTATAATAATCAAATTCGCTCAGGGAAAATATTTTGACACCCCTATCCACCCTGTGAAAATCGTTGATTTCGGATTATAACCACGCCCATTTCCCATATAACGCTTCTGATAAGAACTATTAAAACTGCTAAAAATCTATAACTAAATGCGCCCGAAACATAAAATTTTACATCTGAGATGGTACGAAAGGGCATTATAGGAGCTGGTATGAAATTTGTACGATGGTTGTGAAATCACCCACATTTGGGAGAAAATTCATATCTCGGGACCTACTCAACCTATTTTAACCACATTCGGTGGGTTATATTATCCTGACTGATTCTTACATTACAGTGCAAAAATGGGAGAAATCAGACTAAATCTACGCCTGCTTCCCATATAACACAATTTTCAATTCCATCTGATTCTTTGTGGAGTAATAAAAGAATATCAGAATAATGTTATGCACCAAATTGGGTTGAAGTGAGCAGGATTGTTTCTGAGCTATAGATTAAAAACAAGTTTAGAGCTGTTTTAATTGATTAGACAATAATTTTCTAAGTATAAAATGTTTGAATACACCCGATCTTAGCTTTTTTAATTGTTTAATCAATCGTCCATACGTGTCAGTAACAGTTCGAAAAACTCAAAACATTCGCATTTTTTTACCAACACATATTTTTCACTCATACTTTTCAAACTGGCAAGTCTACTGACGCGAATATTTCTATAGATTTTCGACACATTCTGACTGACTTTTAATTTTTTTGTTATTTTAAATATTAAAACTAAATGGATATTGCAGCATTTCAATTTTTCCATACAAGAACTTGATTCGGATTGGTTAGTTTATATGGGAGCTATATGCTATAGTGGTCCGATAACGGCGGTTTCGGCAAATGATCAGAACGTGAGCAAAATTTCAGACTTAGTTTGTCACACTGATCATTTATGTATATACTATTTTATAGGGTTTCCGACGTTTCCTTCTGGGTGGCAAAATTATCCTGTTCGGAGTATAATTAAAGCATTTGTAGATATAAGTTCCCAGATGAACTTACCAGTGCAAATTATTAAAAAGAATATAAGTATGTAAAGAGCACAAACAAATGGGGTAAAAAAGGTTTTGCAGTTGAAGAAGTCTGTATCAGTTTTCTGGATGATTCAATTAATGTTAGAAAGTCGTCTGATAATGGAAATCAGGTTGGTATAATATTCATCTACAATGCTTTAGTTTTAATTCAAGAAATATTATAAAAGTGGGCGGGGCCCCGCCTTCTAAAGGGTTTAATATACATATCTTCTAAGCCCCTAAAGCTATAAAAACAAAACTTACTCAGGAAAAATATTTCTAGCCCCTTTACCGACAATTTGAAAATGGGTGCATTCGGATTATAAGCCGACTTTTCATATAACGGTTTTGTTAAAAACTACTAAACGTGCGATATATAAATAACTAAATGCGTCAAAAGCATATAATTTTACACCCTAGATGATATGAGCGAGCTTTATAGGAGCCGCTGCAAAAATTCGAAGAAGGGCGTGGCACCGCCCACATTTAGGTGAAAATCCATATCTCGAGACCTGCTCGACCGATTTCAATCAAATTCGGGAGGTAGCATTTCTATGATATTCTTAAGATGCGGAAATTGACGAAATCAGACTACAATAACCCCTACTTCCCATATAAAAAAATTTTAAATTTCAACGGATGTTTTCACTTTCCAGTATACAAATCAAGCAATAATGGATGTATTGGGATAAAACTGAGGTGTGCCAGCTTGTGTATAGGTTGAATCGGATAAAAAATTCCCATAGTCCCCATATAAATAAAGGGAAAATATTCGAACTTCCAGCTGACATTATACCGCAAATATCTGTTATATATATGAGCTATCTTAATGAAATTTAAATACCGTTATTTTCTAATGACAATGTATCTTTGTGCATAAACTTGATAAAATCGGGTGAAAACTTGCCCTAACCTCCGTATAAATAATATATATATATATATATATATATATATATATTTATATATATATATATATATATTTATATATATATATTTATACCGCATTTATTGGTATCTTAATCAGATATCATCTTTTTCTGTTGGTAATATGTGGTAAATGCAAAAATAGATAAAAGCGTTTCAATACTATCCCTATATATATATCCCTATATCATATACTTAATACTATCCCTATATATATACCTATATCATATACTTAAAGTATGATTTGCAAACTTCTGAACACTATGTCGATCATATTAGAAAATATTGCGAAGGAATTCAATATTCATTATTCGACGAAATTGTGAATGGATTACGATTAAATTTGGTCTAAGTTACCAGTTAAGTTAAATTATAGGAAATATTGACTAAAAAATACTTGCATTATTGTGAGAAAAGTGTGGGATGCTTTGTGCCATATTTTCTCGGGGATACCACACTTTTCTCACAATAACACTAGTCTTTTTCGGTCAGTATAACTGTCAGTTTATACTAAGATTTACATTCACTTTTTAGTTTGATGTGCTTAAAAGCGTTTTTTTTTTTAGTTTTTATACTATTTCAATCTCAATACAAATGTTTTGTTATCCCCTTCGACAGTGTGAAAACGGATAACGGCTTTGATAAAAACTATTAAGAGTGTGTTAAATCGATAAATAAATGCGTCAGAATCATTAAGTTTTACACCCGAAATGATACGACAGGGTTTTATAAAAGCCAATGTCAAAATTGGACGATGGCGGGCACCGCCTACCTTTACATTTATGTGACGTTGCTATGTTACAGTGTAAAAATTGGCGAAATCAGGCCACAACCACGTTACTTTCTACTTATTTTCCATTAACAGTAGAGGCTCAGAATAGCTAAAACGCACAAGAGTTAAGTATACGGAAAAGTTAAACAGCTTTCAGTCGCATAGGACTTTAAAAGGTTTAATGCTTCTTAATTTTTTTGAGAATTTTTCCTAATTCTGATATCATTTTATTTTCTCACATTTATATACATATGTGTGTAGTGCTGTACATATGGGCAATCAAAAAATTAAAGAAATTTCATTTTTTGCTTTAATGTATTAACAATAAATTTTTCTTTTGGATGTTTCTAAGAGGCTTTACTGACTGCAGTCGATTCATCAATGTTAGCTAAA